>NC_143092.1:9171041-9481250 GCF_061535455.1 Colias philodice
CTTTATACAATCATTTCTTATTATTTTCTCGCTTAAAATAATTACTAACACATTTTTGAGCATTCTTTTTATGTGGATTCACACTGCAATACTGCACACCACTTATAAACTTTGAAATTCGTTTCTATAACACATATTAAATAAATATTTTTTTAATTTTCTTCGCAATGCGTACAAATAATTACGTATTTACCAAAGTATGACGTCACGCCTACGCCATGACACCTGCGAACTGTTTTGGCACAGTTAATAAATATTTTTTGGAAAATGGCTTTTATCTTCGTTAAATTTAAGTATATTACCGAAATATAGGGTTTTTCTTGTATAATAAACGTATACACACATTATGGAAGAGGATTTCAAAATCTTTCGTCATGCCTATTTATGTTCATTATTATTTTATGCTTTAAATATTTTTTCAAGCATGTATAAATATAAATAGACGAAGATGCTATACAGGAAGTCAAATTAGATTATACGAATAAAGCCCAAAATAGCACTCGTGAAGATAAGTTTTATAGATTACCAACTAGGATTGCCCCGCGGTTTTACCTGCAGCATTGCTTCGCTCCTATTGGTCTTAGCATGACGATATATATAGCCTTCCTCGATATATGGCCTATTTAACTGTGCAATAATTTTTTAGTTCAAATTGGACCCATTGTTCCGCGTTCAAACAAACAAACTCTTCAGCTGTATAATATAAGCACAGATAATAATATTATAATACTATGATATAAGTATTAAGTATAGATTACCTTTATTAAATGCTCCTCTTTACTCATGATATAATTTAATTTCAAGCACATACCTAATGGAAGTCATAAATAATCGGAAATATTTCAAGTGTTTTTCTCGTAAGTATGCATCAGATCACTGATGTATGTAAGTGTCGCTAGTTATCGCGTTTTATTGATGCGTGTCACGTTAACGAGTGGAATTAAACCTTACTAGTATAAACGCATGTATAACCAGATGTATAACTATACTAGATTTCCGCCCGCGGCTTCGCCCGCGTTTTCAAAGGAAAACCCGCATAGTTCCCGTTCCCGTTTGATTTCCGGGATAAAACCTATCCTATGTGTTAATCCAAGTTACCCTCTATATGTGTGCTAAATTTAATTGTAATCGGTTCAGTAGTTTTTACGTGAAAGAGAACAAACATCCATACAAACTTTCGCCTTTATAATAGTATTAAGATAAGATGTTTTGCTAATAAAGTGCTATCTATTATTTGTTACGTCCTGTGAAATAGAAGTCAATACTAATTATTTCTGGCGGTCTTTGTCTTGGACTTAATGATGATGAAAAGTGAAAAATTATTATTTATTTATTAAAATATTAGCGTATTCATTAAAGCATTATGGTATCTTATTTGTGTACTCCACGAATTATATTTGTTAAGTGATAACTTTGTCCTTATTTATTATTATTATCCAGTACTTAAAGCGGCTGACATTCTGGATGTCATAAGGGGTCACTGAAAATCAGTGCTGAGGTATTATGCCTCAGGTATCCTGAGTGGCTTCCTTTTTTAGCGCATGCAACCACACATATATTTATGTCTTCTATTACATATTATTTAAAATTTACAATGCTATTTTATATGTGTGTTGTGTGTGTTGGAATAAATGTTTCTTTCTTTCTTTCTTTCTTTCTAAAACTTAAAAAATCCTAATAGGCCCTCGGCAGCGTTGGGCGAGTAGAGGCAATCACGATAGTGTAGAGCGCCTAAATGTCTACGATCGGCCGTCTTTGTAGATACAGTATTCATAATCGCAGTAATTGTGGTAAACTTTGACGATTATTTGTTTGGCCAACGCTCTCGATTGTGAAAAGGACCCATTAAAAATGTCTATAAAATTTCCTCATCACTCATTATAATTATTTTTTGGTACATTTGCTACCCTATGACTCATTCTGTTAACGATACGCACTAGACTTGTAAACCCTTTAGTAAAAATACCCGTTCATAATCCAAGTGCTTCACAGTAAGGATTCACAAATGAAAGTGAGGTGACTCAAACTCGTCTATTTTTAAACCTTATTTACATAAATGGCTATTGATTTAAGTCTGGGATATGATAATTTCGGTAATCTGCTTAAACGTATTCAATAACTTTCATGTGTTTTTCATGGTTAAGTATCACGGTCTTATGATATATTCTTACTTCTATGATCTATCTTTCGTTAGTTATTTAAAACTCTCGATAGTTATAATTCATAACATGGTTGCATTGTTGCATCGAATAGATTCTGACTATGGTTTCGATATCTATCGGCTATGGTTTGTGCAATCCTTAGTCACATTTATGATCATCATCAACTCCTTTGACGCACTCGCATGCTGAAAATCAATGTGCTATAACTTTATTTAATTTATTTATTAAATAAACTAGCGGTCCGCCCCGGCTTCGCCCGTGGTACATATTTATGTTTTCTCTACATAAGAACCATCCTGGTACTTCAAGGAATATAATAAAAAAAGAATTATCGAAATCGGTTCACCCGTTCTCGAGTTATGCGCTTACCAACACATTTTGCGATTCATTTTTATATTATAAGATTAGCCTCTAGTATATGATCATAATATTAGAACGCACGCTTTTTTGCGTGCGATATCATATCCATCACCATCATTAGTCTTTGTTCCCACTATAGGGACACGGACCTTCTATGAGTATACACTATACAAGGTACGTAAAGCTGGCGATGAAAAATTAGCGAAATTAAAAAAAAACAACACCAGAATTTGTTGCTTATTTGTTGCTAATTAGTTGCTATAATGACGATTTTGTTGCTCAACCCGTTCGCTGAAAATCAGCAACAGTTCTAGCTTAACGTTAAGGTAGCGTGCAGAAATCGGAAAAAGGGATGGATCGTTCCAAAAATGCAGATGAATTTGTTGCTAATTTGTTGCTGCATAAAAACAGTGAAAGTTTTAAATTTTTTTCATTGGCGCCAAAAATAACACTGGCCATGTCAACTTAATTGTCGATTTTCGGTAGTGAAACATAAAAAAAAATTTGTTGCTCCTCACATCGTTCACTGGCAAAGTGTACAGAGCCAGCAACAAAATAGAAATCGGAAGTAGAGTTAATTTTGAAACCGGTTTGCTAGAAAATCGTCCACGCCAGCTTAACTGTCGATTTTCGGTAGTGAAACATAAAAAAAAAATTGTTGCTCCTCACATCGTTTACCGGCACAGTGTACAGAGCCAGCAACAAAATAGAAACCGGAAGTAGAGTTAATTTTGAAACCGGTTTGCTAAAAAATCGTCCACGCCAGCTTAACTGTCGATTTTCGGTAGTGAAACTTAAAAAAAAAATTTGTTGCTCCTCACATCGTTCACTGGCACAGTGTACAGAGCCAGCAACAAAATAGAAACCGGAGGTAGAGTTAATTTTGAAACCGGTTTGCTAGAAAATCGTCCACGCCAGCTTAACTGTCGATTTTTGGTAGTAAAACTAAAAAAAATTTGTTGCTCCTCACATCGTTCACTGGCACAGTGTACAGAGCCAGCAACAAAATAGAAACCGGAGGTAGAGTTAATTTTGAAACCGGTTTGCTAGAAAATCGTCCACGCCAGCTTAACTATCGATTTTCGGTAGTGAAACATAAAAAAAATTTGTTGCTCCTCACATCGTTCACCGGCACAGTGTACAGAGCCAGCAACAAAATAGAAACCGGAAGTAGAGTTAATTTTGAAACCGGTTTGCTAGAAAATCATCCACGCCAGCTTAACTGTCGATTTTCGGTAGTGAAACTTAAAAAAAAAATTTGTTGCTCCTCACATCGTTCACTGGCACAGTGTACAGAGCTAGCAACAAAATAGAAACCGGAAGTAGAGTTAATTTTGAAACCGGTTTGCTAGAAAATCGTCCACGCCAGCTTAACTGTCGATTTTCGGTAGTGAAACATAAAAAAAAATTTGTTGCTCCTCACATCGTTCACCGGCACAGTGTACAGAGCCAGCAACAAAATAGAAACCGGAGGTAGAGTTAATTTTGAAACCGGTTTGCTAGAAAATCGTCCACGCCAGCTTAACTGTCGATTTTTGCCGGTTTCAAAATTAACTCTACTTCCGGTTTCTATTTTGTTGCTGGCTCTGTACACTGTGCCAGTGAACGATGTGAGGAGCAACAAATTATTTTTTTATGTTTCACTACCGAAAATCGACAGTTAAGCTGGCGTGGACGATTTTCTAGCAAACCGGTTTCAAAATGAACTCTACTTCCGGTTTCTATTTTGTTGCTGGCTCTGTACACTGTGCCGGTGAACGATGTGAGGAGCAACAATTTTTTTTTTTAAGTTTCACTACCGAAAATCGACAGTTAAGCTGGCGTGGATGATTTTCTAGCAAACCGGTTTCAAAATTAACTCTACTTCCGGTTTCTATTTTGTTGTTGGCTCTGTACACTGTGCCAGTGAACGATGTGAGGAGCAACAAATTATTTTTTTATGTTTCACTACCGAAAATCGACAGTTAAGCTGGCGTGGACGATATTCTAGCAAACCGGTTTCAAAATTAACTCTACTTCCGGTTTCTATTTTGTTGCTGGCTCTGTACACTGTGCCAGTGAACGATGTGAGGAGCAACAAATTATTTTTTTATGTTTCACTACCGAAAATCGACAGTTAAGCTGGCGTGGACGATTTTCTAGCAAACCGGTTTCAAAATTAACTCTACCTCCGGTTTCTATTTTGTTGCTGGCTCTGTACACTGTGCCGGTGAACGATGTGAGGAGCAACAAATTTTTTTTTATGTTTCACTACCGAAAATCGACAGTTAAGCTGGCGTGGACGATTTTCTAGCAAACCGGTTTCAAAATTAACTCTACTTCCGGTTTCTATTTTGTTGCTGGCTCTGTACACTGTGCCAGTGAACGATGTGAGGAGCAACAAATTTTTTTTTTAAGTTTCACTACCGAAAATCGACAGTTAAGCTGGCGTGGACGATTTTTTAGCAAACCGGTTTCAAAATTAACTCTACTTCCGGTTTCTATTTTGTTGCTGGCTCTGTACACTGTGCCAGTGAACGATGTGAGGAGCAACAAATTTTTTTTTATGTTTCACTACCGAAAATCGACAGTTAAGCTGGCGTGGACGATTTTCTAGCAAACCGGTTTCAAAATTAACTCTACTTCCGGTTTCTATTTTGTTGCTGGCTCTGTACACTGTGCCGGTGAACGATGTGAGGAGCAACAATTTTTTTTTAAGTTTCACTACCGAAAATCGACAGTTAAGCTGGCGTGGACGATTTTCTAGCAAACCGGTTTCAAAATTAATTCTACTTCCGGTTTCTATTTTGTTGCTGGCTCTGTACACTGTGCCAGTGAACGATGTGAGGAGCAACAAATTATTTTTTTATGTTTCACTACCGAAAATCGACAGTTAAGCTGGCGAGGACGATATTCTAGCAAACCGGTTTCAAAATTAACTCTACTTCCGGTTTCTATTTTGTTGCTGGCTCTGTACACTGTGCCGGTGAACGATGTGAGGAGCAACAAATTTTTTTTTTATGTTTCACTACCGAAAATCGACAGTTAAGCTGGCTTGGACGATTTTCTAGCAAACCGGTTTCAAAATTAACTCTACTTCCGGTTTCTATTTTGTTGCTGGCTCTGTACACTTTGCCAGTGAACGATGTGAGGAGCAACAAATTTTTTTTTATGTTTCACTACCGAAAATCGACAATTAAGTTGACATGGCCAGTGTTATTTTTGGCGCCAATGAAAAAAATTTAAAATTTTCACTGTTTTTATGCAGCAACAAATTAGCAACAAATTCATCTGCATTTTTGGAACGATCCATCCCTTTTTCCGATTTCTGCACGCTACCTTAACGTTAAGCTAGAACTGTTGCTGATTTTCAGCGAACGGGTTGAGCAACAAAATCGTCATTATAGCAACTAATTAGCAACAAATAAGCAACAAATTCTGGTGTTGTTTTTTTTTAATTTCGCTAATTTTTCATCGCCAGCTTTACGTACCTCACTATACAGGCCATAAGCTAGCACGATGGCCAAGTGCGGGTTGGCAGATGTCGCATGTCTTCGAACGCTTGGATGAAACTCTTGTAGATTAAATTGCAATATCAGATTCATTGTCTTTAAAGAAGATAAACTTGGTATTTTCTAGTGTTTGATTTTACGCGAGTATTATACATTTAGAAATTAAAGACTTTTTAACGGATTTTAAACGCGATTTAATCACGTCTCCCCGTGACCACGCTCGCTGTAAAGTGTTCGAAACGTCGGGAAAATAATATAATGATTAAATCGCGTTTAAAATCCGTTAAAGTCTTTAATTTCTAAAAGATAAACTTACATCAGTTAAATAAATCATCTTAGTATTAAACGATGTAGCGGTACATTAAATGCAAAATAATGAAGGTTTTTATTGAATTTGATTGCATAATTTTCAATTAATTTATGTGAATAATTAATTTTATTGATCAAAATGTGGATACCGATAAATTTGATGTAATGGGTTTTTTATGCGTTATGTTCAGTAATCGTACTTATGTTTATCCTTTTTACATATTTGTCCATTCTAATTAGGTATTGCAATGCTATTGTTTCGCGTAGTCGCAATTTTAGATAAGTCTGTGCAAGCCTTATTTTTTTTCCAACAAAGTTCGAATCATGATCATGATCCAATGTTGTTTTCATATTCATATATTTATAATCCATGCTATATAAATAAATTAAAGAAATTATTTGTTCCAGGTAGAACGAACAATAATGGTGCGTCCACACTCACGATGAAACCGTTTGCGGGGCAGGGCGTCAATGGCTTCGTTATGATGTACATGGCGAAATGGAAGCGCGCCGCCGTACTGTTGCTGCTCATATGGATATTCGTGACGTACCTCGTTATATCGCCCTTGAGGTATGTTTTAAATATTGTTCAACTAGCATTCCGCCCGCGGTTTCGCCCGCGTTTTGAAAGAAAATCCCGCATAGTTCCCATTCCGGTGGGAGTTCCGGGATGAAACCTATCCTATGTGTTAATCCAAGTTACCCTCTATATGTGTGCTAAATTTAATTGTAATCGGTTCAGTATTATTTGCGTGAAAGAGTAATAAACACACACACACCCTCACAAACTTTCACATTAATAATATTAGTAGGAAATGTATCTTTTTATCCTTTTCTCCATATTTTGAATTAAAATACTTTTTTTCGAGACTAATTACTTACATTTTGTTTTATTTAGTTTTTCATCGTATAATACCTTAAAAAATCCTATGTTAGATGTTTCTGTTAATTAAATTTCGTAGAAATTTTTTATGCGGGTAGGTAGGTTAGTTGCTTATTGTTTATTCAATAGATCGCAAGTTCATCTAGTTTTAATAAGCTGTATTGTATCTAATTGGCCCTAATATTTATGTATGTACCTATTAATAACAACTCCATAAAAATGCCATAACCTTAACAATAGATGATTAAATTTTATGAATTCCAATTACTACATACAGGCTATAAAAATACATAATGCATGTTTGATACAAACAAGTTATATGCTATGTCCTTTCTCGGATATCAAAATATCTCCATACCGAATTTCATGAAAATTGGTTCAGTAGTTTAGGCGTGATTGAGTAACAGACAGTCAGACAGCGCAGCGCTTTCGCATTTATAATATTATGGTGTGGATGTAGGTATATTATGTATGTAGCTTTAGAGAAGTTTTATTCTTATTCCAATGGTAAATTATTTCTATTTATAATAACTATTCAAACCCACATTCAAAAGAAGTGTTTTATAAATGTTAAAGTTGAATGGTACTTAATTAAATTAATATAAAGTTTTTAGTTTATACTTACTTGAGTACAAGCTCAAGTAGCTGGTTATTGTTGCGATAAATATGTATGTTATTATAACCACAGACTAATATAATATACTACGTATATTACCAACCGTAAATTTTCATTTTGTATAATATAATATCTATACCTATTATACACACTATACTTTCTTTTCTATGTAAAATTAATTGATTTCATTTTTTTAATCATGCTTCAGTCGCGATTGCCCTTGTATCTAATTGATTTTTTTTGGCTCATGTATTTTTTTTTATAAAACGAGTCCCGTAATCAAGAAGTAGGCAAAAGGTATCGAAATATTTAATGTAAGTACAATGATTATGATGTTAAAATATATTTAAGTTGCTATATGTTATTCAAACAATATTTTATTAACTTAATATATTTTGGTATCTAAAGTTTAGTCGTAATTAAAAGTAAAGTTAGAACAAGCCAGGCAAATGTTTTCTTTAATATATTTACTATCGCTTGCGTGGAAAGTATTGCACCTGTCTTGAAATACAATACTTCCAATTAAGTATATTATTTGCTAGACCTTGTATATAATAGTTTGTTTAACTTGTAATTGATATGTTATATTATATTCAAAGAAGTGAACCATCTTTTGAAGGAAAGAAATAACCATTTATTGCAACACACATTTTGTATAATAAACCGTTCTAAATTCATTATGTTGGTAGTACTTGATAGATTTAAAAAATAGAAACACAGCAAAGGTCCGCCATTTTGAATTTTATATTATTAGACTAGAGTAGATAATTTTTGAAACAAAAAAAAATCGCAGTCGGATGAAACCCATTAGAAAAGGAGGGGAATATGATAAAAATGTAAGGAAAAATAAATTACGGTCAATCCGAGTTCGGGAAGCGGGAGGGGGGAGCTTTTAAGAGAAAAAAATGGTTTCTCTCGATTTCCGACAAAACTACAAGTCCTATAGAAAAAAGTTCAATGGCAAAGTTGTAGGTAATTAAAAGTTCTACAACTTTTGTATTCACAATTTTTTCACATAACCTAAAAATTTAGGTGAAAAATTCAAAAAACCAAGTTTTTGGTCTTTTATTTCTATCTACTTCAAAATTTATTTTTTTTCTACGAAATTTGGTGGAAACTTACTTTATTATGTCCCAAATACACTGTAATTTATTTGATTGAAAATATTTATTTTTTCGCCTTATTTTGAATTAATACCAAAAAAACAACCTAATTTTCAATCGAAAAGTCACCCGTCAAAATATCAGCTTTTTTCAAAAACTTGGGGTGCCTTTTATTCATTGAAATCTCTACTTTCATATGGTGTAAAAAAAATAAACACCACCATAGTAAATGTTCTCAGGAAATGCATACAAACAGTCTGAAAATTAGCTTTTACTAAATCAGGCACACTTCTCGAACTACCTGAAATGTTTTTATCGACATCATTTTGCTTTTGAATATGCTGTAAAATATTAAACTTAGAACAGATAATTATTTTTCTTTTGAAATATTACCGAAAAGCCGATACAAGAGAAGATATAGAGTTCAAGATGTGTGCCTGATTTAGTAAAAGCTAATTTTCAGACTGTTTGTATGCATTTCCTGAGAACATTTACTATGGTGGTGTTTATTTTTTTTACACCATATGAAAGTAGAGATTTCAATGAATAAAAGGCACCCCAAGTTTTTGAAAAAAGCTGATATTTTGACGGGTGACATTTCGATTGAAAATTAGGTTGTTTTTTTGGTATTAATTCAAAATAAGGCGAAAAAATTAATATTTTCAATCAAATAAATTACAGTGTATTTGAGACATAATAAAGTAAGTTTCCACCAAATTTTGTAGAAAAAAAATAAATTTTGAAGTAGATAGAAATAAAAGACCAAAAACTTGGTTTTTTGAATTTTTCACCAAAATTTTTGGGTTATGTGAAAAAATTGTGAATACAAAAGTTGTAGAACTTTTAATTACCTACAACTTTGCCATTGAACTTTTTTCTATAGGACTTGTAGTTTTGTCGGAAATCGAGAGAAAACATTTTTTTCTCTTAAAAGCTCCCCCCTCCCGTTTCCCGAACTTGGATTGACCGTAATTTATTTTTCCTAACATTTTTATCATATTCCCCTCCTTTTCTAATGGGTTTCATCCGACTGCGATTTTTTTTATCTTTTCATTATTTTCAAAGGCTTCTACCCCAGTCTATATGCCCACTGTCACTCACAAATCAGACGAATCTAATGACACCCCTCGAGCTAAAATCCATCCAACCCCTTACCATGACGGTAAACAGATACCACAGTAAATAGAATAGCAGATACAAACAGTACAGATACTCCCTATTTATACTGTGCCTTTTCGCTAAAGAGGAACTTGACAAAAAATATATTTATACTCGTAAAGCTACACCTGTCGATTATAAGTATAGCTATATCAAGTATCTATAACTAGTAAGTTTACTAGGTAACGACCAGGTGAACGTACTAGCTCCGTCACGCTGGAACCCGCTTTAGAAAAAACCTTACTTTTTTTCAGCCTATTTTACCTACAAACGATGCTAATAAATGTAGTATAGGTCAATTTTTTGTAGTCTTATTAGTTACTTAGAAAACATCATTGATATCGTTCGAAGTAAAAAATATAAATAATAGCGTGTTGATTAGTTTTGGAATGGGTTCCAAATTGATTGTAGTTTATTGTAGTGGCAAGAAAATTCTTTATTTGCGTTGTTTTATCTCAAATTATTGAAAGAAGGTCACAATAACAAGATATTAAAAAATAAATAACACTTGTTCAAAAACTACAAACGATGCCAATAAATGTAGTATAGGTCAATTTTTTGTAGTCTTATTAGTTACTTAGAAAACATCATTGATATCGTTCGAAGTAAAAAATATAAATAATAGCGTGTTGATTAGTTTTGGAATGGGTTCCAAATTGATTGTAGTTTATTGTAGTGGCAAGAAAATTCTTTATTTGCGTTGTTTTATCTCAAATTATTGCAAGAAGGTCACAATAACAAGATTTTAAAAAATAAATAACACTTGTTCAAAAACTACAAACGATGCCAATAAATGTAGTATAGGTCAATTTTTTGTAGTCTTATTAGTTAATTAGAAAACATCATTGATATCGTTCGAAGTAAAAAATATAAATAATAGCGTGTTGATTAGTTTTGGAATGGGTTCCAAATTGATTGTAGTTTATTGTAGTGGCAAGAAAATTTTTTATTTGCGTTGTTTCATCTCAAATTATTGCAAGAAGGTCACAATAACGAGATTTTAAAAAATAAATAACACTTGTTCAAAAACTACAAACAATGTAGTTGATTGTAGCTAAACTCATATGTTTGTAGTGGCTGCTGAACCCCTGTAAGCAATAAAAAACAAAAAATTTAGTGTTCAATAAGTTAATATATTCAAAACAATTATGAGCCTTGGATTTCGTGTCGTTTGTAGTTTTAGAAAAAAAAATTCATGCTCATACATACATCTTCGCACACGTGCGTGTTTGTGTATGCGTGTGGGAGTTTCGTAATTTAGTTTACATTAAATTGCACATGATATATGTTAAAAAAAAAAGAGTTGGATATCTTTAATGTTCAGTAGTTTGCTGTTCAATGTTACAAAGTCACTTAATAATCCGAAACTGCTGAGACGACAAAAGTAATTAAAATGAAATAATGGATAAATTCCAACGTCCAACGTCCTAAGTCCAACGATTTTGAATTTATATTTTGAGGTATAATCGATGCTACATTTACTGTAGGCACTATAGTAACTGTAAACTTGTGTACGCACGCTTATATTTAATCGGTTATGTCCATATACATATAAAGGTATGCTGTCGGAAGACAAACTGTGAAACTACGAACGATTTCCTTTTCTATTTTCAATGTATCACTCTATCAAACACTAAGTAGATTTATTCATTCGCACTTATAATCAGTAATAAGCAAGACATACAAATATAAAGGTACTGTGACAATTGTTCATATCGTTTGTAGTTTTTATGCCAGTGTCATTTTATTATACCACTACAATTTGGCTAGTTTTATCTGATTTTTCTTGAAGTTATTTTAGAGGATAAATTATTTTACCAGTACTACAATAAACGATAAATGACAATATTAATTCCAATTTTTTATATTGCACTATTTTGAGTTTTTTTTCGTTTCGGATGGAATTTATCCATTATTTCATTTTAATTACTTTTGTCGTCTCAGCAGTTTCGGATTATTAAGTGACTTTGTAACATTGAACAGCAAACTACTGAACATTAAAGATATCCAACTCTTTTTTTTTTTTTTAACATATATCATGTGCAATTTAATGTACACTAAATTACGAAACTCCCACACGCATACACAAACACGCATGTGTGCGAAGATGTATGTATGAGCATGAATTTTTTTTTTTCTAAAACTACAAACGACACGAAATCCAAGGCTCATAATTGTTTTGAATATATTAACTTATTGAACACTAAATTTTTTGTTTTTTATTGCTTACAGGGGTTCAGCAGCCACTACAAACATATGAGTTTAGCTACAATCAACTACATTGTTTGTAGTTTTTGAACAAGTGTTATTTATTTTTTAAAATCTCGTTATTGTGACCTTCTTGCAATAATTTGAGATGAAACAACGCAAATAAAAAATTTTCTTGCCACTACAATAAACAACAATCAATTTGGAACCCATTCCAAAACTAATCAACACGCTATTATTTATATTTTTTACTTCGAACGATATCAATGATGTTTTCTAAGTAACTAATAAGACTACAAAAAATTGATCTATACTACATTTATTGGCATCGTTTGTAGTTTTTGAACAAGTGTTATTTATTTTTTAAAATCTTGTTATTGTGACCTTCTTGCAATAATTTGAGATAAAACAACGCAAATAAAGAATTTTCTTGCCACTACAATAAACTACAATCAATTTGGAACCCATTCCAAAACTAATCAACACGCTATTATTTATATTTTTTACTTCGAACGATATCAATGATGTTTTCTAAGTAACTAATAAGACTACAAAAAATTGACCTATACTACATTTATTGGCATCGTTTGTAGTTTTTGAACAAGTGTTATTTATTTTTTAAAATCTTGTTATTGTGACCTTCTTGCAATAATTTGAGATAAAACAACGCAAATAAAGAATTTTCTTGCCACTACAATAAACTACAATCAATTTGGAACCCATTCCAAAACTAATCAACACGCTATTATTTATATTTTTTACTTCGAACGATATCAATGATGTTTTCTAAGTAACTAATAAGACTACAAAAAATTGACCTATACTACATTTATTGGCATCGTTTGTAGTTTTTGAACAAGTGTTATTTATTTTTTAAAATCTTGTTATTGTGACCTTTTTGCAATAATTTGAGATAAAACAACGCAAATAAAGAATTTTCTTGCCACTACAATAAACTACAATCAATTTGGAACCCATTCCAAAACTAATCAACACGCTATTGCACGCCTCATAAGCGAAGCGTTGAGGTGGGTACTACTGTCACTTCGCGCAAAACATCTGATTTTTCAAACTTAAAATGTCTTTATGTATCATACATTGCACTTGTAAGATAATACATACACACACATATTAAGAAAAAACACTATTTTTAACATTCATGATATTTTTGATGTCATTTTTGTTATTTAAACTAGTTAAAAAACAGTTTAAAAAAGTTCTGTCTTGGACGTCCGTGTGTCTGTATGTGCGGATCCTTTTTCTTGTTAACACGATAGCGACCGAAATACTTTACTAATCGAGTCTTTTTTTTTCTCTTACGCTTGAGTATGCTCAGGAATAGAACCCTTTCATTTTTCAGGGTCTGATTCGATGTGGTTTAATTGTTATTAAATAAACAAAAATAATAATTAATAAATAATTAATTATTAAAAAAAAATTATGAGGCGTGCACTTTTGGATTTTCCAAATTATTGTTTATATTTTTAACTTCGAACGATATCAATGATGTTTTCTAAGTAACTAATAAGACTACAAAAAATTGACCTATACTACATTTATTGGCATCGTTTGTAGTTTTTGAACAAGTGTTATTTATTTTTTAAAATCTTGTTATTGTGACCTTCTTTCAATAATTTGAGATAAAACAACGCAAATAAAGAATTTTCTTGCCACTACAATAAACTACAATCAATTTGGAACCCATTCCAAAACTAATCAACACGCTATTATTTATATTTTTTACTTCGAACGATATCAATGATGTTTTCTAAGTAACTAATAAGACTACAAAAAATTGACCTATACTACATTTATTGGCATCGTTTGTAGTTCTTGAACAAGTGTTATTTATTTTTTAAAATCTTGTTATTGTGACCTTCTTGCAATAATTTGAGATAAAACAACGCAAATAAAGAATTTTCTTGCCACTACAATAAACTACAATCAATTTGGAACCCATTCCATAACTAATCAACACGCTATTATTTATATTTTTTACTTCGAACGATATCAATGATGTTTTCTAAGTAACTAATAAGACTACAAAAAATTGACCTATACTACATTTATTGGCATACATATGAGTTTAGCTACAATCAACTACATTGTTTGTAGTTTTTGAACTTTCTTGCCACTACAATAAACTACAATCAATTTGGAACCCATTCCAAAACTAATCAACACGCTATTATTTATATTTTTTACTTCGAACGATATCAATGATGTTTTCTAAGTAACTAATAAGACTACAAAAAATTGACCTATACTACATTTATTGGCATCGTTTGTAGTTTTTGAACAAGTGTTATTTATTTTTTAAAATCTTGTTATTGTGACCTTCTTGCAATAATTTGAGATAAAACAACGCAAATAAAGAATTTTCTTGCCACTACAATAAACTACAATCAATTTGGAACCCATTCCAAAACTAATCAACACGCTATTATTTATATTTTTTACTTCGAACGATATCAATGATGTTTTCTAAGTAACTAATAAGACTACAAAAAATTGACCTATACTACATTTATTGGCATCGTTTGTAGTTTTTGAACAAGTGTTATTTATTTTTTAAAATCTTGTTATTGTGACCTTCTTTCAATAATTTGAGATAAAACAACGCAAATAAAGAATTTTCTTGCCACTACAATAAACTACAATCAATTTGGAACCCATTCCAAAACTAATCAACACGCTATTATTTATATTTTTTACTTCGAACGATATCAATGATGTTTTCTAAGTAACTAATAAGACTACAAAAAATTGACCTATACTACATTTATTGACATCGTTTGTAGTTTTTGAACAAGTGTTATTTATTTTTTAAAATCTTGTTATTGTGACCTTCTTGCAATAATTTGAGATAAAACAACGCAAATGAAGAATTTTCTTGCCACTACAATAAACTACAATCAATTTGGAACCCATTCCAAAACTAATCAACACGCTATTATTTATATTTTTTACTTCGAACGATATCAATGATGTTTTCTAAGTAACTAATAAGACTACAAAAAATTGACCTATACTACATTTATTGGCATCGTTTGTAGTTCTTGAACAAGTGTTATTTATTTTTTAAAATCTTGTTATTGTGACCTTCTTGCAATAATTTGAGATAAAACAACGCAAATAAAGAATTTTCTTGCCACTACAATAAACTACAATCAATTTGGAACCCATTCCATAACTAATCAACACGCTATTATTTATATTTTTTACTTCGAACGATATCAATGATGTTTTCTAAGTAACTAATAAGACTACAAAAAATTGACCTATACTACATTTATTGGCATACATATGAGTTTAGCTACAATCAACTACATTGTTTGTAGTTTTTGAACAAGTGTTATTTATTTTTTAAAATCTCGTTATTGTGACCTTCTTGCAATAATTTGAGATGAAACAACGCAAATAAAAAATTTTCTTGCCACTACAATAAACTACAATCAATTTGGAACCCATTCCAAAACTAATCAACACGCTATTATTTATATTTTTTACTTCGAACGATATCAATGATGTTTTCTAAGTAACTAATAAGACTACAAAAAATTGACCTATACTACATTTATTGGCATCGTTTGTAGTTTTTGAACAAGTGTTATTTATTTTTTAAAATCTTGTTATTGTGACCTTCTTGCAATAATTTGAGATAAAACAACGCAAATAAAGAATTTTCTTGCCACTACAATAAACTACAATCAATTTGGAACCCATTCCAAAACTAATCAACACGCTATTATTTATATTTTTTACTTCGAACGATATCAATGATGTTTTCTAAGTAACTAATAAGACTACAAAAAATTGACCTATACTACATTTATTGGCATCGTTTGTAGTTTTTGAACAAGTGTTATTTATATTTTAAAATCTTGTTATTGTGACCTTCTTGCAATAATTTGAGATAAAACAACGCAAATAAAGAATTTTCTTGCCACTACAATAAACTACAATCAATTTGGAACCCATTCCAAAACTAATCAACACGCTATTATTTATATTTTTTACTTCGAACGATATCAATGATGTTTTCTAAGTAACTAATAAGACTACAAAAAATTGACCTATACTACATTTATTAGCATCGTTTGTAGGTAAAATAGGCTGAAAAAAAGTAAGATTTTTTTTAAAGCGGGTTCCAGCGTGACGGAGCTGAACGTACTGTCCACATCTGCCAGTTTTTGGCATTTCCAACTCGTTTTGCCATCCTCAAATGGAAATTTTGGTATTTTTATAATTGTGTGTGTAAAGGTTTAAGATCTAGACGTGTTATTTTAAAGTTCAATAACATAATATCTCAGTTATCGCAAAACGTATAATGATAAATGCAAATACAGTCTTTAGAGTGACACAAATCGTGCCAAAACTTGCACGATATCCACTAGTCTATATGCTATAGGCCTATACTCTAACAATACCTAGCAGTATCTACATTCTACATATTTAATAATTATTCCTATATTTCTATTTTTTTACTGGCGTAAAACCAAATTTTTATTTTCGGATGTTTAAACGAGGACCAATTAACTCAGTATGGCTATTCATAAAAATACGTCTGGATATATGCTGCCGAAATTAGTTTTCAATTTGATATCTTTCAGTGGATAGTTTCTTTATAGGTACTGCAAACTTATTTAACATTACCTTATTTTTAATAAATAGCTATTTCAGCTATCGGCAACGTCAAAGCAATTTGTTATTTCGAAATGAACAATTTGTAGGTATTTTAATTATAATTGAGCATAGAGTTTGCGTTGAAACGGAGGTGGCGGTGCGTAAAATTAATTATATTCCTGAATATAAGCCAGCGTAACTGGCGAATAAATTTTTCGATTATTTGCTTTATGCGAATACGAGACTCGTTTACTTTCATTTCTCGTATAAAAATTGCCCATAATATTTTACTGCTGCTATCACGTTCTGGTTATGGTAAAGGTTATATTCAAATTTGGTTACATAGTAATTACATATTTGTTTGCGTTCATAAAACTTTCATTTTGTAAAGAATAAAAATATAACTATGTATTTCTACAAACTAGATATTTAACTCTACTGTTGTTTAGTGAATCGAAAATTACACAATCACCAAGTTATACTCTATCAAAGCATTCTTCTTACCTATTATTAGGTGTAAAACCTCGCAAAACCTATCAGCCCTTATAAAGATGCGCTTTTTACAAGGTCTTCTTACTATTTTAATAATTCCGCCTGTCGTAATCTTATTAAAGTGGAATTTTGTTTATCAGATGCGACGGGAGTACAGAGGAAGTGTCGGAATTCCAAGATAGATTGAAGACTGTGTCAATGCAGTTGGAATCTCTTAAACAACAGCACAATAAACTGATCGCACAGATTAAAAAGTCTTCTGGGTAAGTGTGGATGGTGGATCAATTATAATAGATCTTACGGATAGTAACTTGTAAATAAACCATGTCCAAGCAAACTGATAGAGGATCGGTTTGGTGTAGAATGTAGATACAGAAGTAAAACATCTTTTATAATGTATTCAAATCCTATATTGATAGACTATTAGTTAATGACATTGTAAAAAAATCCTGAGCGAGAATGTCCCGATGGAATTTTAACACATTCCATTCCCGATGGAATGTTAACACATTCCAGATCCTCGCCCAGGATTTTTTTTCCAATGTAATTAAGTAATAGTCTATCAATTTAGGATTTGAATAGCTTTATATTTTAAGCCATAAAGCTTCTTTCCAATAAGGTTCTGAAATCTAGAATTGTATTTATTTGCTATTCATCATTACAAAAATTGAAACCTTAAATTGTTGTCATCATCTATCATCTGTTAATTAAAAATTCTTATTCTTTTAATAATAAAAATAATTTTGTATTATACTCTTAAAAAATAGCTCTGTATAATTGGCGCATGCTGTGTTAACCTCTAATTATTTGTTACTTTATCGCAAGAACTATATGTTATATAATAATTATTATATTAAGGAATCATTGTAAACAAATGTTGGTTGACCAAATAAATAAATAAATTACGAATTTCATCTCTTTGTAAATAGTCACTTGTTTTAGACTAAACGTAAATCTCAAAGACCTGGACACTGGGTCGCTATTCGATTCAGTGGGAGGTCCGTCGGAGGAATATGAGAATCTCAGGAGAAGAATATTCTCGAACACGAAGGAAGTCTGGTACTTTCTTAATCATGAGCTGACGAAGGTTATCAAGGGGGATTATAAGGTGGAAAAGCTGCAGTCGATTTTGGACCAACTTGCACATAGGAAAGGGTAGGTTATGTCTTTTTAAATACTTATTGGATCTTGTTATAGTTGATTGAGTCTTGAAAGCAGAGAGATAGACTTCTTATGAACATTTTCTTTTAGTTTTAGAATAGCAAAATTTTTTCATGTGAATTTTTAAATAAATCATTTCTGGCAGGATTTCTTTTCTGGTCAGTTTTTCGAGAGATTAACTCATATTTATAGGATGCCGATGATTTCAGAATAATGTTTCTAATAAAATAAACTAAATCTAATTGCTAGTATAACACTCAAATAATAATCAAAATATGCGTGTGCGCATTTCTTTGAAATTAATCCAAAAAAAATTCTGACCATTGATCTGATGTGTCATTTTTCTTGACATGAACTACATCCTACCTTATATTTTTTTATCAATGCTTGCGTTGTTCTTGTAATAAAATATCTTAAATTCACCCAGGTCACTACTATCAGACCAGCAGAAACTTCCAGAATTAGACGGCTATCAAGACTGGAGGCTAGCTGAAGCAGCAAACGTCAGCGATTTGGTGCAAAGGAGACTCAAATATCTGCAGAATCCACCAGATTGCAGAGACGCCAGGAAAGTTATATGCAATTTGAATAAGGTAATTATTAAAAAAGTTGTAGGGATGAAAAAATATAACAGTATTTTTTAAGAGATTTTCTGTTATAGATTTACCAGGGAATTTATAGTATTCGACAGCTAAGCATGTTCTGACAGAAAATAGTGACAACTATTAATTTACAAAAATATTAAATCACCTCCTAAAAGTTACCTCTAACATCTGAAAATTTCTGAAATTTTTTCATTCTGAAAAAGCCAAACCAACTTGTAAATACAAAAATAGCAATATAGATTGACTCGTAAAGTTATTTCGAGTGTTATCGGCGTGTGATAATTGACGCTTAAGGGGGATTATGGCCGATAACAGGCTATTTTAATGGCGGTTCTGATTGAAATGCGCTCTTGTGTGATTTATTGTCTTTTATTAACTGATATTGTGGATTTTTTCGATTTATTACGAGATTTTTTCGATTACGATTTATGATTAAGATACCAAAATCGTCGCCGTACTCTATGGCGTGACGGTATTGCCTTGACGCGACCTTGAAATATTACTCCCAACGCACCTAAAGAAGTTTCACTTAAAAACACAATTGGAACGAATTTGGGTAGTTTATTAACAGTTGTAATACAAATTTCTAAGCAGACATCATTTTTACGAGATATTTAAATTAAAGTTTAATAAAAATGCATTCAAAGTAAAGAAGTGTCTATTTTTATATCGGAAAGTGTTGAAACAACGATCCATTATAATGACGGATGTTGTTTTAACCCATTTTCATTTATGTGACATTCTTAAAATAGCGCGATTTAATCGCTTTGATACTTATCAAAATGTGTTAAATATGTTTGTTTTGAAACGGGAAATTGTTATGTTTATTTATGGAAGAGTAGTAAAATAGAATAGAACAGTATAAATTCGGAATAGTAAATAAAATATTTACTCATATAAATAACGCTCATATAGATAAAGCTAATATGGTGATGTGTTTGTTAGTATGTTCTTCTTTCACACAGTACCTCATCAACATATTTAGGTCACTTATTTAATAGAAGTATAAGTATATTTTAAAAAATACAAGCTATCTTTGGACCAAGTTCGACGACAGTCGACAGCCCTAGCTGAAATTGAGCCATAGCATAATTTTTTAAATTGTCACTCATATACATAGATACAGCTAATGCGGTAATGCTTTATTTTGTTTGTTCTTCGTCCACACAGTAACGTATCAACATATTGAAACGGCTTATTAAATAGAAGTACCTTCTTAAAAAAAACAAGCTATCTTTGACCAACTTCGAAAGACCTTGCTTAAACTAGATTATAAATTTTTTAACATTAAACAATACATTTTTTTTTGCTTACTACTACTTACTTTTTAAAAAATTTTGTATGAGGGCTTTTCTGTTAAAAGATGTATCTACCATGGTTAATCCAATTATTCGCGGCTTCGCCCGCGTTTTCAAAGGAAAACCTGCATAGTTCCCGTTCCCGTGGGATTACCGGGATAAAACCTATCCTATGTGTTATTCTGATGTATAAGCTATATTGTGATAAAGTTTCATTCAAATCCATTCAGTAGTTTTTACGTGAAAGAGTAACAAACATCCATACAAACTTTCGCCTTTATAATATTAGTAGGATTATGAATAGGAAATTCGTACTAATGTTATTCACAACTACAGTGTTATCGATCTGTGAAACAGATGTAAAATGTATTAGTTCAATGCCAATATAAATAAATAACATAGTTTTGTACAAGATTCGGGGCTTACCCTGAATTCTGTTGCTGTGTGAAATAATAATAAATAATCATTTGTCAGAATATTATTTTTACAGTTGGTTCGTGTGTTGATAAAGAAAAATCTTTGCTAATATTATAAAGCTAGCTTGTCGAACATGTTTATCTCGAGAAGTACTAGTTCGAATTTTAGAGTTATTTTTATGTTGGATAATTCATTTATCTAGGAAGTAGAAGTTAATATAATCTATAAACTCAAACTCAAACATTTATTTATTCAATTAGACTTCTTATAAAAGCCCTTTTGAATCGTCATAACATTTTTAACATTTACCACTGATTCGGAAAGCAGTATCTATGGAAAAGAACCGGCAAGAAACTTCAGTTGCTCTTATAAAATATAAATATCATCGCGGGTTTAACCCCGAATCACAACTAATACAAAAAAAATATATATGGATCGTTTACTTCACAAAAACTAGACAAAAAATAATCACACTTATACCTATTTACATTATTTCGTGTGTGACAAAAATTGTTAAAGTACATTTATCTGATCTCGAGTGCAACGAACCATGTGAAGATACTGCGGTCCCCGATTTTCCGAGGTATAATTAGTTTGACAAACAAACGTGCTAACATTTACACAATACATTCTAACGGTGAACTAGGTGTTAGTCGAAAATGTGCTCTATTGTTATAGGAATAAGTCTTAATTTGTATTAGTTATTGTTAAGTACATATTTTGGTGGTAATTCATTTTATTTGTATCAATTGTATAGGCACCCGTTACACGCTCAATCTAGAATGTGATCCTTGATCATGATCATTGATCTCAATCCAGATTGACTGTGTAATGTATTTGATTGACGGATTGTACAATCTGATCAGAAAATATCTAGATTTTTTGAAATCAACGATCTCGATCCTTTGATCGAGATCCTGATTGATCGTGTAATGTAACATGCTATCAAATTACGTCAGTCTGCGTTCGGAGCGCGATGGAGTCGGACGACAATAACGACGATATTCCCGGACGATGGCCCGGCCGCAAGTGCCATTAACGTCGAAAACGCCGGATATTTCTCCAAAAAATTTAATGCATAGAAAATTATTGAAAATATGGAAAAATGTTTCTATTCTTTAAATGATTTCTTTAAATCGTGATATTAATAAAAACGTGTTAATTTTAATGTTATTTAATGTATGTAGGTATATTTAAATAATCTGCAATGTAATCGTGAAAAATTTGTATGCCAATTGTTTGGCGAATTGTGCGGACTATTTTATTAATTAAATCATGTGACCTTGTTTTACCACAATTCTGACAAATAAATAAATAATTTGAATTTGATGATCAAAACATCCTTCATCCTGTAGTAATTTGTGTAATCCTCTTCCTCTTCTGTAGTCCGTACTATAAATTTCATCTAACAAGTTCAAATGTGTATAGATGTTGCTTTTTAGTAGCCATGGTTTAACCCAGCGTTTCCTCTACACGCGTTTTTTCAAAGAACAGGCAACATAATTATTGCTGCACAAGCTTTGTTCTTATTCAGATCCATTTAGTTTAGGTTGTGAATGCGTGTGCATTTGACAATGTCGAACAGTGGACTGATATGATCTGGATTGACCATCTAATGTCGCGACGATCCACATAAAGATTCGTCAGTCCGTCACCTAACTTGAATCGTGATCTGGATTGAGCGTGTAACGGGTGCCATAGAGATATTTTTGTGATCCAGTAATCACATTGTGAATAAAAAATTTAATTGTCTCCTCACACGGTTCGTTGATTTATTTCAATCATAATCAACGATTTTAAAGTAAAAGAATCCGATGCGGATTTTGCATTAGATACCTACCAAGAATGTTTCATTTTTTATCAATTAACATAAATGTGACAGTAAAAATATTAATTTGCAAAACTTGCAATTAAATTTGCAAATAATTGCACGCCTCATAAGCGAAGCGTTGAGGTGGGTACTACTGTCACTTCGCGCAAAACATCTGATTTTTCAAACTTAAAATGTCTTTATGTATCATACATTGCACTTGTAAGATAATACATACACACACATATTAAGAAAAAACACTATTTTTAACGTTCATGATATTTTTGATGTCATTTTTGTTATTTAAACTAGTAAAAAAACAGTTTAAAAAAGTTCTGTCTTGGACGTCCGTGTGTCTGTATGTGCGGATCCTTTTTCTTGTTAACACGATAGCGACCGAAATACTTTACTAATCGAGTCTTTTTTTTTCTCTTACGCTTGAGTATGCTCAGGAATAGAACCCTTTCATTTTTCAGGGTCTGATTCGATGTAGTTTAATTGTTATTAAATAAACAAAAATAATAATTAATAAATATTTATTAAAAAAAAATTATGAGGCGTGCACTTTTGGATTTTCCAAATTATTTAAATTTGAAATCGGTGGTAAATTTAAAAATATGTAATGACGTTTCAAAAGTGCTTCTATAAGAAGTCTAATTGAATAAATAAATGTTTGAGTTTGAGTTTTGAGCAATATGGAAATTACACATTTTAATGGGTTTAACCATTCATAAAGTATCTTATATTTGGAGCGAAGACGCCAAACTAAAGATCATGAAAATTGATCCAGCCATTCTAAAGTTATAATCGGTTTAACTAACTTTATACTATAAAACAAGAAGATACAGCTTATCTGCACTCACTAGGTCATTATATGTACTATAATGTTATCATAGGACGAGCACTTGACCCCTTCATATGCTTATAGTAACACGTGGTTTTAACGTATTGTGGGAAATGCTCATGTTTCTTACAGTAAAACAATGTTTAGATAGGTAATATGGCATTATGTAATTATCAGATAAACTCTCTTTACTTATTGAAATGATAAGGAAGTAATAAAAGACAAAATTACATGGATAACAGATTTAGAGATTAACATAAACATGATGCCAATTAAAAGAGCATTGAAAGGGCAGAATTACCGTAGATTGGAATGTAGAAAATAGTAATATCAGTCGTCCACGGATATAATAAATATTTTCAATTTAGAGATACTTCACGTCCGTCGTTTGTGACGAAGGTATTTCAGGATTTTTAAAAATTTTACCTAAGTAGCAGGGCAGGGCAAAAAATCTTTATGTTCAAAATGATCTTTATAATTATATTTATATCAATAAAATTTTACATTGAAAAATAACCTAATTCCAAAAATAACCTCTTTCCAGGGCTGCGGTTTCGGCTGCCAACTTCACCACATAGTATACTGCCTTATATTCGCATACGCTACCGAAAGGACACTAATACTCAACTCTAAGGGCTGGAGATATAATACGAAGGGGTGGGAGTACGTGTTCCACCCTATATCTGATAGTTGTGTGTCTGCGTATGACGACAAGGTTGTGCAGTGGCCGGGTGAGTTTATACAGGGTGATTTTTTTAATTATTTTTTGGTAGGAATGATATCCTCAACTCCAAGATAGTGCAGTAGCCGGGTGAGATTATGCAGGGTGCTTCTTTTTCTTTTTTTTTGGGAGAAATTGTAGGGTGTGTTCAAAGTGAGGTTGGTTCTTGTCTGAGTATATAAGGTGTTTTATTTTTCAATTATTGTTTGATAGAAATTATAGGCTGTGTTTAAAGTGAGGTTGGTTAAGTTTATTCATCAGATTTTTCTTTAATGGCGTTTTCGCTCTATATTGACCGAAAGCAAAAAAACAGTGGAGTAGATTTCTATCAACACGAATAGGTCACTTGCCAAGGTATAGCTAAATTGATGACAAAATAAATACCTTAAAATCGGACGTGCTGTAAAAATAATATGTTATAATAGGAAATTATACAATAATGAACATTCCAATATTTTTGTTAATAATTAACTAAACATTATATTTGTTTTCAGCGGCATATGATCCAAAAGTGGTATCTCTACCGTTCATCGACTCCATCTCGCAGAAGCCAAAGTTCCTGCCGCTCGCCATACCTTCGGATTTAGCACACCGGTATGGTAATAACTGTTTATATCTAGAATTAATTTGATTTAATTTATAATAGATATTTTATTTGGGTTTTGGTAGATTTTGGTTTCACCAGAATATAAATTAAAAAAAAATTCAGATAACATTACTTTAATGTGGTTAATTATTATTATTTACATGTTTTACAATGAATGTTTCTTGTCATTTTTCAGTATAATTGTTACACACAGTAAAATATTACTATTTTCATCATTAATTAAGTTTCTACTTGATGATTGCAAAAAGTCTTAGCTTGTTCAGTCATTTATTTTTTACAAAATTTATAACACAAATTATTTTTTGTACAAACTTCCTAAAATTTGACTTTAATAACAATAATTTCAGGATAGTACGTTTCAACGGAGATCCAGCGTCATGGTGGATCGGACAAATGCTCAAATACATATTAAAGCCGCGGCCCGCCATGCAAAAGGCGATCAATGAAACAATATCCAAAATGCACTTTAAGAGGCCGATTGTGGGGTTCGTATTTCAATTTTTATTGAAGCTATTTTGAATCGTCACAGCATAGATTTACCATCATTTTTTATTAGACATGACACTTTGAAATTTCATACAAATATCTTTATGTTCCATACTTAAATTACGTGTTGTACACAAAAAGGAAACAGATTTAAAATTCTATATTTCAAACATAAAAATATGATGCATTGTGTCAAACTTCAAAGTGATGCTAAAATTTTTAAGTCTTATTTTGCGGTCCACTACTATCGTATCGATTATCTGGGTTTAAAAAAAAAAAACTACTATTACGTAACTACGTAATTTTTTTAAATCTATCTTTTTTTTCACAGAGTACATATACGTCGCACAGACAAAGTGGGAACAGAGGCGGCGTTCCACAGTATAGACGAATATATGGTGCACGTCAAGGATTATTATGACCAGTTAGAAATTACACAAACTGTAGACGCTAGGAGAGTATATTTGGCCAGCGATGATGCTAATGTGAGTATAATATTTTTGATAAAATTTTGTTTAAAAATTTGTCCCAATAGTCCCAGAGATAAAGAGAAAAAGTTATGAGGAGAGAGAGAGAAGAGAGATAGAAGAGAGAGAAGAGAGAAGAGATAGAGAAGAGAGAGAAGTGAGAGAGAGAAGAAAGAGAGAAGAGAGAGAAGAGAGAAGAGATAGAGAAGAAGAGAGAGAAGAGAGAAGTTTTGAGAGGTGTCAAGGGAAACCCGGATGGAACGAAGTTAATAAAATAGCTGTATTTGCTTTCGATGAGAGAGAGAGAGATTTCTGTCGCAAAAAGTGTCGTTACAACTTTTCGTGAGAATTTTTTCCGTCCAGCCCACTTTCACAACGCGCGATAAGGAACTTCGTTCCAATAAATTGATATTATAATTTTTGATATTGATTTGATATATTATTTCTCCTCCACAGGTGTTAGAAGACGCGCGCAAGAAGTACCCAGAGTACACGTTCCTCGGCGACGCGTCCATAGCCAAAACAGCGGCAACACACCGCCGCTACACGCCCGTGTCGCTCACCGGCCTGCTGGTGGACCTGCACCTGCTGGCCCTGTGCGACCACATCGTGTGCACCTTCAGTAGCCAGGTGCGTGACCCGCTATACACACACACCGCCGCTACACGGGACGCTCACCGGCCTGCTGGTGGACCTGCACCTGCTGGCCCTGTGCGACCACATCGTGTGCACCTTCAGTAGCCAGGTGCGTGACCCGCTATACACACACACCGCCGCTACACGTGTCGCTCACCGGCCTGCTGGTGGACCTGCACCTGCTGGCCCTGTGCGACCACATCGTGTGCACCTTCAGTAGCCAGGTGCGTGACCCGCTATACACACACACCGCCGCTACACGTGTCGCTCACCGGCCTGCTGGTGGACCTGCACCTGCTGGCCCTGTGCGACCACATCGTGTGCACCTTCAGTAGCCAGGTGCGTGACCCGCTATACACACACACCGCCGCTACACGTGTCGCTCACCGGCCTGCTGGTGGACCTGCACCTGCTGGCCCTGTGCGACCACATCGTGTGCACCTTCAGTAGCCAGGTGCGTGACCCGCTATACACACACACCGCCGCTACACGTGTCGCTCACCGGCCTGCTGGTGGACCTGCACCTGCTGGCCCTGTGCGACCACATCGTGTGCACCTTCAGTAGCCAGGTGCGTGACCCGCTATACACACACTAAACGTGACGCGACTGTGTCACGTGAGCAGAGTGTGACGTGACGACGTGACGGTGAAGCGCTCGAGTGACTATAAATGGCTTTGGCAGACAGAGCGCGAAGCGGCCGTCAAACAGAGCGCCTGCGCTAGCAGTACGCAACGCTGGCGCGACATTATGTTAACACATAGTACTATACATCTCGGCGTTACAGCGCGTCCGTTCTACGCTTTGACGCGCGCTAATAACGCGTTCTATTTGACAAAGCCATTACGCGTACTTAGCGCGCGGCAAAGTTTGAAACTATATTGTCGTATATAATAGCAAAACGCATAGAGTGACGACAAATTAACCGTCTGACGCGCGCTACATACGGCTTCTATTGGGCAAAGCCATAAAGGCTTTGTCAGACAGGACGCGTACTTAGCGCGCGTCAGAGCGTTAAGTTGACGCCGCGATATGACGCTAAGATGTGTTCTACTACCATCGTAGAATACCGTCAAACAGAGCCCCGGCGCTAGCAGTACGCAACGCTCTGTCGCGGCGTTAGGACGCTTTAACGTCGGGTGTTGTATTTTTTTACAAATTTTATTTTAGCGTCGGCGTTAATAGGCGTAAAATAATAATAAAATACTGCATAATGACCAAATTTTGTGCCCACAATTTTGCCTTCATTGATATATATATCAATGAAGGCAAAATTGTGGGCACAAATCGGAGAAGAAATTAATGAAACTGGTAAGTAAAAAATTCTTCCGACTCCGGAGTTAATATCGCTGTACCTTGTTTTGTTCGTAAGTAATAATTATGTAAACAACATGCAGCTTTAATAATATCAATTGCTGTGTCCTAACGCGCGCTAAAGCGTTCTGTTTGACGAAGCCTCGCGCGACGTTAAAACAAGACGCTGTAGCGCTACTACGCAGCGCTAAAATACGCGTCCTATCTGACAAAGCCTCCTTCAATGTTCGCGTATACTGTCAGTAATTATAATAAACTAGCGGTCCGCCCCGGCTTTGCCCGTGGTACATGTTTACGTTTTCTCTACATAAGAACCATCCTCGTACTTCAAGGAATACAATAAAAAAAGAATTATCGAAATCGGTTCAGCCGTTCTCGAGTTATGCGCTTACCAACACATTTTGCGATTCATTTTTATATATAAGAAGAAGAAGAAGAAGAAGAAGATTTATGACATGTTATTTGTATAGTCACATTAAGGGCCGATTTTTCAATGCTTGAATAAAACTTATCCGTCCAATAAATATTACACGATAACATTCAAATGTCAACTGTCAAATACGGACAATTAACATTCGTTTTTAAAATGGTAGTTTTATACCTAAATTTATTATTACCACTATTATTTATTATATCGTAATTGATTACAAACAGGTGGGTCGCGTAGCCTACGAGATGATGCAGACGAACCGCTTGGACGCGTCGCTCGCGTTCCAATCATTGGACGATATCTATTACTTCGGCGGGCAGAACGCGCACGACCGCCGCGCGCTGCTGCCGCACGTGCCTAGCGAGCCTAACGAGATTGCGTTACAGGTGAGATATATAAATATACATTGATTTTTTGAAGTGAAAACTTCTTTAGCGGCGTTGAACACTTTTTCTGTAATGGGTATAAAATCTTAAACTCGCGTCAGGACACGTGACCTGATCGAAAAAGCGTAAGACGTATAACATTCCAAAATATCAAACATGCTCAACGTTAATAATCAAGTTTTCACTTCTGCCGGCACTCTCGGAGTGCAACCCGTCTTTTTTATTATATTTGCATGCCGATTTTTTATCTATTTGGGCTGGAAAATTTAAATCTGAAAATTTAGGTATATAAAATAATCATGTCCGGTGTTTGAAATGAAATTCCTCCAAAACGGCTTAACTGATACCCATGAAATGTTGGATGCCGATTTTCCGAAAACATCTATTTTCATACTCCTAAGTGATAAGAGAAAGGAAGGACAAAATTTGCCAGGATAGTTAGTTAACATAAATATACACAGTTGAAAGTTTGTATGGGCCACGGAGAAAAAGATTGCAAATATTATGAAAGAAAACATTACTTCATTTTTTAAAAGAAATGATAGTATTTTAAGATTACAGACTGACTAAAAATTCTGACTCAAAAATAAACCATTGCTATTGCATTCTTCAATCAAATAATGTTAATGATGATTTCTCATATAAATATTTGCTCGTCGAAATAAAATATGGAAAAGTTCTTTACCATATGTTTGTTGTATCATCAACGACACGTGAATGTTTAATATTTTATCGTAAGTAGCAACACTTCGCTCGCGCTTTTGCATTGGATTAACTACCCAGGGTCCTAGATTTCAAGGTTCATTTTCACATGCAGCTGCCACTTTCTATAACATTTAGTTATTTTAAAATTTAAACAGTTGGTATTATCCTTTTGCAGAATTATTTATCTGCTAATTGCTATGTTGTTAGTATTTTTAGTATAAATTAGTACTCATATTTATAAAATAATATTGTTGTACAGGAAGGTGATTTAATCGGTATAGCGGGCAATCACTGGAATGGATTCGGACGAGGGACCAATAAAAGAACTAATCAGGTGAGTTATACTTTCCTTATATTTTTTCATTAGGACTTTATTAATATAATTCATGGTGACTGTCTTAAAATCAAATTTTTGTAAATACTAAATATTAAAAACAATAATATTTTATATGAAGTCGGTTAAAAAATATACAATTCTATTGCATCAACGCCGTCTATTAGAATACCATAAGAACAGTGGTTAACCAATGTAACTAAGATTATTTTGTAACATATTAAATGATTCAATAATTCTCTATTTTTTTTAAATTGAAAGCAACCGTAATAAAAATGATAACATATTTATATGTTCGAATGAAGCAAAATAATATTTTGTATCTATTTCAGAACGGCCTAATCCCATGGTACAAAACAGCTGATCATTTAGTGCTCTACCCGTTCCCAGAGTACAAGCAGGTAGACAAAGAACGACGGAACGACTTATAGGGAGATGTTCATTAGTACAGTCGGCGATAAAATTGCTTTTAATTAAATAATGTATTTATTATGAAATGATAATATGCAGTGAGATTATTAATTTAATTGTATCTGTATTTGCTTGGTGGTATTTTAAAATGTATCAGTAATGTTTGTATCAATGTTTATTCTGTAATAATTGAAGAAAATAATATACTTTTGTATCCAGGAATCGTATTTAAATGGTAAGTTTTAATTGTATTGGAATACATTTTAAACGCATTTTAACGGATTTTTAAATTTTAAATGGCTTGAAATTAACAGTAATTTGTATACGCACATCATTTTGATATAAAATAAGTTTAAACCAACAAATGTACAATTTTATAAAGGTTCACTAGATAATTATTAAGCTTAAACATAAATATAATAGTGAAGTATTTTGTCGCCGACTGTACATGTAGCCGATTAAACCCAACTTGTTGTTAATATTATTAAATATTGAATTTATTCGGATAAGACTTAGCTGTAATTGCTGCAAATAAAATAAGTAATTTATGTGTATGCAAAAAGCATTTAATGAAATTTTAAATCAGTTTTTTACAACGTGACGATAATACTATGTATGTGATTTATAGGTGTATGTAGTTCATGTTGCCAGACACACGCTTTACCTTCAGAAAGTATCACATTTGAAAATAATATATTAGCCTTTTTTTGATAACTCATAAACACTATTTTTATATATGTAAAATAGGTATATATTTTATTATATGTAAAAAGGTGTAGATAGGTTACCAACACTACATTAGATCTTCAAACACGGCACACTAACGCATACACGACTATGACGTCAAAGTGAGATGGCATGATTCACCTGTTGTGAGTGAAAAAGAGACAACTGAAGTAAAATGTGGCTAATTAGCCACTTTTTGACGTTTCTCTTGTGGAGCTTGTCTACACTTTGTTTTCTACCACAAGTAGGTGTTAAACAAAAAATCTCACGACAATTTACCCTTTCGATGTTTCTGACTACTTCTAGGTTGTTAAATACAAATTTTACATCAATCACAAGTAACTCTGTATAAAGATTATCTTTTACAATCATTTACTTTTGTTTAATATAGCTTTAGGACGTTAATCAATTGTAACTTTTCCATTTAACATCTTAAACCCTGGAAAATGCACTTAAAATGGTTTATAAACGGCTTTAATGATTTCGATGTAGTTTTGTTAATTTGCAAAATATAGTCTCCATTATACATATAGCAATATGTATTTTTTATAACAAACACAATCTTGAAAAATATGCGAAAAATATATTGCTATTTCATTCACACTCATATCTCACACAATCTTTTTTCTCTTTCTTTTTGTCATATGACGTATTCATCGCTTTAAGACCAATAAGTCGTTATTGCCTTATGTAGATTTAAATTAATGTTATATGTATTATGTTATTATTATGTATTTTAGAGGATTTTCACATTTTCATTATGTAGCTAATGTTTTTGAATCATGTTTAATTTTAGTTTATATTGTATACATATATAGTTTAAAAATGTTAGCTTTGATTTGCATTGTGTATATTTTCAAAATATTGAAAAACATACAAAAACTGAATGTTAAATGTTTTAAAAATCGGTAATTGAATATTACAGTTATTTTTTCTTTCATAAATAATACATAATGCAAATTAAATAATGAATTTGAGTGTGATACGTTAATGTAGTGGCAAATGTAGTTGTGTGAGTGTATTCGTATTATTTCACATTTACATTTGTAGTGTATAAATCACAAATAATAATTTAAGGCGAAGTCGTCATTCGGTGCACGTATTTTAGTTTAATTATAAGATCGTTTCTCAATTCAAAGAATCGAATCTCACCCGTTCCAATTTTGAACTACATTCCATAGTCAAAATGTAGAATTCCATATTTAAATTTCCAAATCTGATTAGAATCTTAAAGAAACTCATGTTTTGTAAACCTCTTTCAGTAGAAAGAGAGCAAATATCTATTTATTTCCTAGGGACGTTTATTAACTTTATTATTTTAACAAACTAACAAATGATAGCATTTTTTGTATAGCTTCCTAATTTAGTAGTATATTTTTTTTCTAGAATAACAATAATTTACCAAGTCGCAAAATATATGTATATAACATAAAAAAAATCGTGTTTTAAACCGTATTTGAGCTCAATGATCTGCATTTTGAGATTTTTAGGAATTAATGCGTCGCCTTAAGTAAGCGATAGCAGAATATTTGTTCATATTTTTTATTATTTATGTTATAAAAAAATAATTGAAATATGAATTGTTTAATCATGTTTTAAAAATTATTGTTTTTGTAATTATTGACAAGATAGTCAGTTTTACAATGTCTAGATGTGTTTGTTTAGCCGGTCAGATAGATAGATATTATCTATCTATCTATTAGATAATCTAAACAGAGAATAACATAAAGCTTTTGACCATAGTGTATACATTTTGTCATACAATTTTATAAACTGTTGGTTATTTTATCTGACAGATGAGTTAAACAGAAGCCTAATCAGAAATTGTGTAACCGGCCGTTAATATTATATAATCTTTCAATAGAATCCAACATTACTCTGCATCTGCAATGTATTTACGTTTTATTTAACGAAATATAAACTAGACTCACAAACGCCTTTTAAGAGGACGTCTAAAAGTGTCCGAGCAACATTGAAATAAACATCTTATTTCTTGACAGTAATGTTCAAAGTCTATTAAATCAATGAATCAGAAACTCTGCCGAATATAGGCAAAGGCAGAGTTTTGCATCTGACAGTTTTTGACCGTGATTGTGATTCTAGTTGCTTATTATACCTTAATAACGTATTTTTGAAGTGAAACTTCTTTATCGGGGTTGGAAAAAAAATTTAGTGTAACATTTTTTAGTTACGCGTGACATTTTTCCGTTACGCGCCATCTTTTTCTTATCCCTACCACACGTGATTCGACGTATTTCTGTAAAGTTGCATATAGTATTTTTTTTTTTTAAAAATAAGGTCATAAAGAAGTTTCACTTCTTACTGTGTACACTAGTACACGCACACATTTTTTTTCTTCATTTAAAAAATATGTAGAGATGAAATCTTGCAAGTGAGACAAACAATGTAAGAGGGTATTTAAATAATGCACATATTGTCATAATAGTGATAATTATTATTTATTATTGTATGGAAATAATCTCGTATAGTCGAATATAACTTTTAGTGGGACTGGGTAAAAACAAAAACTCAAACATAGAAAAAATGCATGGGCCTATACTCAATTTTTTTTTGGTTCTGTGAATAATATTTAGTTACGTATTCTTAGTGTGTGTTCGTTATCTGTTTCCATTTTGTCGTTAAAAAAAAAGAAGTAATAAATCAAATTAAATCATTTAATACAGCGATATCATACGTTCATAAGTTTTTAAATGAATTATAAGTCGAGGAAAAATCAATTTCTTGAAACTTCAATCAATTTTCAATATTTCAATTATGATGAGTATACTTTTTTTAGATTATACTTTTGCATGATTAGTAATACCACTTGTATTATGTTTTATGTGCCAATTTTTTTGTATCATTATTAAATAATCACGTTCATTTAAATCATTCATATAATATTTAAAGGGTAATTGTTAATTTTGTGTACTTTCTGTTATGATATTAATTGTTTGTTTATAGTTTTATATAATTATAGTAGGTAAATAACTAGTGTCCGACCGAAACTGGTTTCCAGGCCGAAACCGAAACCGAAACCGAATGTTCGGCCGTGGCTTCAGTTTCGGCCGAAACCGAAACCGAAACCGAAACTCACGTGGTCAAGTATGAAATTTCTAAAAATACTGAACTTTGGTGCATTTTACCTATTATTTTGCCTTAATTAGGGCATGAAATGAAAACATAGTATATTAAATTTGTTGTAATCATTTATCTTCTTCTTTATATATAAAAATGAATCGCAAAATGTGTTGGTAAGCGCATAACTCGAGAACGGCTGAACCGATTTCGATAATTCTTTTTTTATTATATTCCTTGAAGTACGAGGATGGTTCTTATGTAGAGAAAACGTAAACATGTACCACGGGCGAAGCCGGGGCGGACCGCTAGTTTAATATAAAATAAAAAAATAATATTTTTCAAATCAAATCTAATAATAACAATTTTAATTTTTATTACTTTTTCAAATTAAGTTCTCAGTAAAATCAGTCATCTAAATCAAATCAATAATTGTTACTGTTACTTTAAATACTTAAGTTTTGGTATTTTGAGATCTTTCTCTTTATTAAAGAGTCTTTAATACTTTGGATTGGTATTTGTACTTAGAAGACTTTAGAAGAATAATCAGTCTCTTTTAGGTACCTCTTATATAAAAATAATAATTATTAATTACTATTACACCCAGTTCCAATCTCAACATAGATAATCAAAAATTGTTTCCACCAGCGTGGGTCAACCAACGTTTTGACAGCGTCCGTCAAAGCGTTGCCGAGGAAAACGAAGTTAGGCGAGCGTGAACGTGTGTGAACTAAGTTCACTGAACTTGCGAAATAAGTTTCGGTTTCGGCAAAAGTTTCGGCCGATTTTGGCCGAAACCGAAACTGCGGCCGAAACTTGATTTTTGGCCGAAACTCGGCCGAAACCGAAACCGAAACCGAAAGTTCGGTCGGACACTATAAATAACCCAGTCTTGCGTCGAATTAATCGTATAACCTCAGCCTTATAGCAGTGATGTATACATTTTTACTGAACGTTAATGTTACGAAGTTTAATAACTGTCGAATATGGACCTAAACTGTGTGTATATAGCTTTATATTGTATTAATGTATATAAAATGAAAGTAATATATAAGTATTTTAAGCTATTCTGTGTTTTATTTCCATTTTATATTTAAAATACATCGAGGAAAATACCTCGGACCTACTACTGTTGCCTAATCAAGGGACTGATTTAAAAGGTCTGAAAAAACATTTTCGTTCTGCTGTGCTAAAATATTACTAAGTGGTCATACATCAACAGACAGATCGAACTAAAGGATCCAGTACCTAATTATTTTGCAATGTGACCACTTTAAAGCTCTCTGTGAAGCCTTGTTGAATCTATATTATTTTACTCACAGATTTAAAGATCAAGATAACGAATTATCAGCTATAATGAAAAAGTAAAAGTAGAAAACTACACTATTCTTATCGACCTATTTATTCCTGTAAATTTTTCATTTCATGTTGAAATCCTATACGAGGAAACGAGTATCATATATTTTAATTAAGCTAGTATCGAAAATAAACATGAAATTGATAACATACAGAATCAAATAATTCGTTAAAGCTTTATTAAGCTTAGGTAAGTGATAGGAACAAAAACTAATTTATACTCAAATACATTCACCAAAATTGGTATTTACCTGCCGTTTAATCGTAATTGAGCGCTTTTACAGTAACTAACAAGTTTTTAAGTATAAAGTATGCAATTTTAATAATTCATACGATTAAGAATTTCAATATAGCAATGTACGGACGCGGATATTGAGTCATATATTGCTATTTACGGTGAAATAGTTTTGGCTCATTTAATTGGCGATTTTTAATTGTCAAATGAATTACTATTTCACTTCTAATTATTTTTAAAAACAACAAATGTGGACACAGCCGATGACTATGAAGAAAACCTAAACAATTTTTTTTTATCAAAAGTAAACTACGATAAGTACATAACTAGTTTTCTATTATTTAATTAGCAGTTAACACAAACATGAATCGTCTTTACATTTTTAAAGAGCTTATATACAAAAGCATTTAAAAATTCAGCGACAGTTGAATGAAGGCTATAAATAGGCTAATTAAGAAAGGAGGGCATCTACATTGTGTTAAAATGTTTTTACATCGCGATCGGTTTAAAGAAATCACGGAAACTGGGTCAAGTTGCATTCGCTTTTCGAGATATTAATCTGTGGTGACGTTGGGGCTGCGAGAAACGCGTTTTTGTGTTATTATTTATTTAAGAAGTTTGAGGTTCTGTTTTAATGTTAATTTTAATCGTTTTCTTATTGGATTAAATTATACCTCAGTCTTAAAGCAAAGTATAGACCACGTATAGACTATCTATTATGAAATTATGTTCGATACAGGTTTTATATTTTGTACTGTATCAATTCATCTTTTATATTCAAGTAATTTAAATGTTAATGGTTATTGTACCTGAGTACAATAAATGATTATTATGTATTATAATATATAACTATGTATTAATAAATTTTTCATATTTCGGAAATTCGGTTTGTATGATGGGCAATCACGCAAAGAATAAACTTAACGTAATTATTTATTACTTATTTCAATATTATAATTAGTGTTAAAAATTATTGTTGGTAATCATGCGATATTAATTTAAGGCATCTGAGTTTATGGTTTGCATTTCTTTCTTATTTAGAATTTCAGTATTTTTCGTTTTGCAATTTTGAACCAATCTTACATTTAAAGTGAAATTTCATGTAGTTTTTTTTTCAGGGATAAGTTTTCATAAGCATAACATAATTACATTTCAATTAAATTCAACATCTTCCAAGGTAAGTACCTACCAATATAAGATAATTATAATATTAATTATTGCAAAATCAATAATATCTCCACATAATTCACACGGCGTTTTATTGCTTTTATTTTTATTGACCGCTCGTCCCCAAATCAGCTCTCTTTATAGCCATGTAAAAGTCTCGGCGAAAGTAGTTTCTCTCAGTCAAGTTCAATAACACAGCATAACAGTACCGGGTAGCGAGCAGTCGTGTTGATAACCGTTTGAAAGCATATGCAAAATTTGCATTCATTTTTCAAAAGGCGCTAAGAATTTGCACCGTGGCGTCCTTTATGGAGCAATAATGAAGAATATTATTATATTTGTGATAATATCGTGTATTATGCCGATTGTGGTACCGGCTAAATACGTTTTGCCGAAATGGAAGAAACAGGTGAGTTTCAATAGTTTTAATATTATGTTAATAATTAATCAACAAACCAAAATTATAAGTAGGAATAACTATGTTTGAAAGAACTTGCAATTTAGATAGATTAGATATTTTATTATGATAAGATATTAAATTTTAAAATAAAATCCTCCTCCTTTTTTTTGAAGTCGGTTAATAAGTAGATGTTGAAAATACGAGCAACATATAAAGATTTTATAAGATTAAATGCTCTAATTTTTTGTATAAAAATATGTTATAAATTATAAGAAATAATTGCATAGCACATACTTTGCACTTTTAAATAAGCTGCAATTTTCTTATTTCATGGAAAGGAAATCAAATTTAATTCGTGTTATCCGTGTTAGTAGTTTTCCGGTGTTACATTTGAAATCTTGTAGATAATATGTAAATGAATTCAAGTTGAAAGGAAATACGTGTATGGTGAAACATTTTCAGTTTTTTACTGATGTCCTAACATAAATTAGTTACTTTCCAAGGACCAAGAAACGCGTAGACTTCAAAGAATTAATTATTAACTGTTACTGTTTATTTAGTAAATACTAAATTTGTTTAGTTGAACGCTTAATCTCAGGAACCATGGTTCCGATTTGAAAAAATAATCTGTTCGACATTGAGGAAGGCTCTAAGCTACGTATCATCAATCACCAATAGGAGCGGAGTATTGCGGGTAAAACCGCGGGGCACAGTTAGTAAATAATAATTAAATACACCGTTTTCCTCAATCCGGCTCCTCTCTGGATAAACGGCTTTCCAACAGTTATGTGGTCGATATAAATTATAAGTAATTATAGGTCATAAGAATTGCCCTAGTTAAGTTTTTAAAATTTCAGTAAAATTTTCAATTATTTCATTATAATAGAGATTTTTATTCACATATTCCGTATTTTTACATAATACGCATTATTCAAATTAACACAGATTCTACATTATTGTGTAGATTTTGATATAAAATGGTAGAATTTGCTTACTTAGTTATTTATTTTACCGATTGTATAATAAAATTTTCAATATTTCGCATACCTAATCGATCGAATATATGGTATTGTGATATCATACGTTATATAAAACAATTGTTATAATAAATTCTGATCAGGTGCATCAGCCCAAAAATGGATTAAGGATAACTTTCGATTCTGTTACACGTACAACAATCGAAAGTAAAACTGTTTGTTTGTTTGATAACAATACCAAAATAAGAACGTTTAAAAATATCTTTATAGGTATCTTTATTTTTCGATGTTGTGGAAACTTAAGTTATCAGAAATATCACTCGAGCGTCAATAAACTGTTATAAATTTTAATTCAAAATATATTTTTTGTTGATTAGTTACTAGATACCTATAGGTATAGAAACTGCTTACCTACTTAAAAGTTACCTGAAATAATAACCCATGTATTAAGAAGTTTATAAACACTAAACATGAAGAATAAAAAAAAACTCTATATTTTCATGAAAATTATTGCTGTGAACTTTGTGGGTATTTATGAGAGGAATATTAATTAAGATTTTGCATAGCAAATAGAGATTAATACTACATATCAATATTTAATAATGTAGCATTTACATATTTTTTTTAATCGAAAGAAATGTGATGTTATTAAAAATATTTGCAAGCTAAGCTCCTGTCAAAAAAACAGCTTACACAAAGGTATTTCGTGTTTCGCCTTTAAACACGCAAAAGTCCAACACAACAATTTCGTTGCATATCTCGTATAACCACAAAGCATATGCAAATTAACATGCATTTTGTCACCTTAGCACATTTTGATCGTCGAATGTTTGCGTTATTTTCTCCTTACTCCGGCATACTTTCTCGCGCTTTCTCAAGATATTAGAAAGTAGTGACTCAACGTCCTGATAGGATGAAAGGAGTATCATTTTTAAATGAATAAGAATACGTCTTTGTTATGTTTGAATAGCATTCGTGATAAATGTTCTCTTCTTTTAAAGCTCTACTATTTTAGTCACGACTCTTGTTTTGTTTGCAAGCGTGTTTGTTAAGATTGGACCTGGGTAATTAATGTTTCGAAAACTAATAATACAAGTTTTTAATAACTGCAGTTATACATTTTTATGATACATGTCAGATATAATTACTCAGTAATTGATACGTATTTTGTACTTTAATTGATACGTAGTGTTACTAACCATACTGGCAAATAGTTCTATTCAATTTAACTGACTTCATAATTAAAACAATATAGGTAGGTATGTCTTATCACGGTCACAATCATTTAGGCAACAGGACAAAAACATAATTAAGTAAAAGAAAGCCATGCTATAAAAATATGTACATAGTACTGGATATAATATATCCTACAATATGTTATTATATGTAAGTAATAAAGTTATATTTATTTTTTTAAAGTAATTTGTGCCAATAACTACTTATAATAAAAATAAACAAATAACTGTAATCTCCACACTTTAAAGTAAATAATTTAATCCAGTTTATGATCTAGAATTCCCACAAATAAGGAAATCTATAAGAGAATCTTTAAAGGAGTTTTTCTATACCCAAACACGTATTTTCTCAGCTAAAATTTCGTTCGATATATCGAGATCTAGGATAGTATTTCGCAACTGTTTGCGTTTGCATGTCATTAATATATAATCGATTTAATCACATGAATTCATTGGACTGTTGATCTAATTACCCACCTGTGTGCTTTTTTGTTTGTATCAGTAACTACATGTAAGCATGTTTCTCACTTATCGAAGCTTGAAAGTCTCAGTTTTTGTATGTTGTTGTGTATGTTTCCTTCTTGTTATGTAAATTGTACTGCAAGTTGCGACGTATACTACTCTCAATATAATTAATATCATGCATGCATTTCAATGATATCTCAATGTTGAATACAAAGTAACTTTTCTAAGCGCACTGGACCTATATATAGAAAAATTAGGTCGTCAAACAAATTACTTTATCTATTTACATTTGTTATCAAACCACTTTATTATCAGTAACTTCACCTGAAATATACCCAACTACTGTTTCAAACCTCAACCATTGTGCTAAACCATGTCTTGTTTTTCTATGTCATATTGCATGCACACCATTTTACCAAGTTATTTCATTGGTACGCAGAATGTTATTACTATACTTTCTAGCACAAAAATAAAGTTCACCTCAGAATGGAAACCTAAACTTTCTTCTTGCACGAATCAACCTACTATACTTACACATACATGTCCCTAACCAAACTGTTTTGCACGCTGTTAACGCACAATGTACTGTAGCCGTCCACTGTGGCTCTATACGAGAAGAGTGTTCAGGCCTGCGAGCTGCCAGCAGTGCAGAGCGAGCACAGCCACTACGTGTGTGATGATAAGGGGGAGCCGAAGTGCCTGCCTGGGTGGCAAGGGGATCTGTGTGATGTGCCCATTTGTAGGAAGGGCTGCGATCCGTTGCAAGGCAAGTATCTTTATGTATTTAATTGTGTTATGATGATAATAATTGATAGTGTTATCTTCTGCAAATGAATTGAAAGAAAAACCAATCTGAAGAAATCAAAATACTAAACCTTATCGTAAATTGGCTCAGTCCGGTAATATTTAAAGATAATGTAATAAAGTGTAGCTTTCTACTGACGGAAGAATGATCAAAATTAGTTAAGCTCTCGAGTTTCTCTATTACAAGCATACGAAAAAAATTCAGTCATTGTTCTAAGAAGAGAAAGTGTCGATGTAGATAGCATGAAACCTGTTGTAATTGTTCTGAAAATCATCATGATTTATTTTATTTACTGAAAAACTACAGGATATCTCGAATTAGTGTGTTCCTTATTAATATAAGCATTATTACAGGATACTGCAAGCGGCCGGGAGAATGTCGCTGCAAACTAGGTTTCTATGGAGAGAGGTGCAACAAATGCATACCGTTACCTGGCTGTCAGCACGGGTACTGCAATGTGTCCTTTGAGTGCATTTGCCGGGAAGGATGGGATGGAATCTTCTGCTCTGAACGTAAGTTGATTCAATTCTAAGTATGTAAGTAATAGGTATAAATTACATTTATGTTTAGAAACTCTATGATCAGAAAGATAAAAATTGCAAATTAATTTTTGCTATTTGGTTTTTTATTATCTACTAGCGGTCCGCCCCGGCTTCGCCCGTGGTACATATTTACGTTTTCTCTACATAAGAACCATCCTCGTACTTCAATGAATATAATAGAAAAGAATTATCGAAATCGGTTCAGCCGTTCACACGTGATGCCATGACAACGCGAAACGGGTGCAGACCCGCCGCCTTTTTATAGCTCCCGCCGCGAAGCGCGTCGAACGCGGCAATTGATACACAAAAATAATCCTTATGGCTGCATGATTCTGTATTCACGCGCGATGACTTATAGCGTATTTCATGTATAACTTTGGTGTTTCTACACCGATTTACATGATTCTTTTACTATAACCTGCCCAGGAGTATGAAGAATAATTGTGGCAAATTTGGTTAAAATCCGTCGTGTAGTTTTTGTTTCTATAACGAATATACAGACAGACAGACAGACAGACAGACAGACAGACAGACAGACAAAAATTTTACTGATTGCATTTTTGGCATCAGTAGCGATCCCTTATCACCCCTTCATAGCTTTTTTTTAAATATATTTCATGTACAGAATTGGCCTCTCTACAGATTTATTATAAGTATAGATAGATTGTGATTACTGAATTTACAAACCAATTTTAGCACCATGTCCAAATCAATAACTCCTTAAGATCTGTTTTATTTGCATGTTGAAAGAAAGAAAGAAAAAACGTTTGCTCCTACTATTACTTTAGTAATTAAGTAGTTTTTTCTTATTGCCTCCTAAACATAATATATTAGAAAAGTATACCCTACAACAAATAGCTCTTGTTTCTTTCCAACCTAGCAACATAGAATTATGACATGTATAACAAAGACTTTCTTATTTCCAGCCATGTGCCGCTCCGACTGCCACGCCACGCGCGGGTTCTGCGAGTCCCCCGGCGAGTGCCGCTGCCGACTCGGCTGGGCGGGCCCCACGTGCCGCGCCTGCCAGCCGCTGCCGGGCTGCCAGCATGGGTATTGTGACAAGCCGCTAGAGTGTAAATGCCTGCCTGGGTATACCGGATTGTTGTGTCAGACGCGTGAGTAGCCAAGTTTATTCCTACTAATTTTGTAATTGGTTTACTTAGACTTTGTTAACTCTATTGTTTGTTGTAAAGAAAGAATAACAGTTTAATAATCAATTATATTCCTTAATATTATTCAAATTCGAACGACATTAGCTGTATTTAACGCAATTCAGGCACGATGCCTGAATTGCGTTAAATACAGCTAAGTTTCGGCAATTATAACATGCATATTGCATACCTATATCTATTTAAAATTGACAAAAATACCTAAAACGCATATTTAATTAACTAGCATTTTTTAAGTCATCTAGACGAAATTCCGACCACTCAGTTATCGTGATTCTTATTTTTTTGTTTTCATACTTATAGGTTAGCAACGCAATAAAACACTCTATTTCCCATCATATTGTTTATTTTCTATTATACTATAGGTATTCTAAACCTTTTGCCCTAAAATAAACAAAAATTGCAGCAATCTGCGCACCCGGCTGCCACGGGGAGCGCGGCTACTGCAGACGGCCAGGCGAGTGCCGCTGCAAGGTCGGGTGGACGGGCGCCAACTGCGCGCAGTGCCATCGCTACCCGGGCTGCGTGCACGGCACCTGCAACCGGCCCTGGGAGTGCATCTGCAAGAAGGGCTGGGGCGGCATGCTGTGCGATGAAGGTGAAATATATTTCAGATAAAGCTCTATAAAAATTACCAGAAGATGATTTAGATAATAGTAATTCAAGAGCTTTTTAAGAAACTTTTCGGATAAAGTACCGCGATATGTTTACCTACATTAGTTAAACATATCGTTTTTGGATGAATCGTAACAACTCACGCAAACCCTAGCGATTGTATGGTAAATGGCTACTGTTTTTTTTATATTTGATATAATAATTATATCAAATTGAACTAAAACATATTAATACATGGTATGTTTAAATTTTACCTAAATTCTAACAAACTACAGATACATTCAATTTACGAGACTTAAACATAATTTATTAGCTGAGAAGAAATTACAAATTGTTAATTTCTTAGTCTTAACTTAACTATTTGATTAAAACATAAATCGCGTTTTATTACTTTAATTATGCGCTAGTGCTCTCATTCTTTTATAATTAATTACGTTAATTGATTGAGGTATTAACTGGTTTCAAAACATAGTCGTCAAGTAAAAAACCAATAAATGAAACTAGCTAGATTTTTTTATTTTTAACTAGCGGTCCGGCCCGGCTTCGCCCGTGGTACATATTTACGTTTTCTCTACATAAAAACCATCCTCGTACTTCAAGGAATATAATAAAAAAAAATTATCGAAATCGGTTCAGCCGTTCTCGAGTTATGCGCTTCCCAACACATTTTGCGATTCATTTATATATATTAAAGATTTATTTGTAAAAAAATCTTACAATTTCGAAAGTAAGGTACGTTAATTGTCTAGCTCTAGGTAAAATTCGTAAAAAAAAACAAGTTACATACATAAGACCTTTTTCAATGGAAATAATATCAATGAAATTAATTACCATGTTAAGCAGCTTTTATGGATAAATTAAATAGATCTCAGCTAGACCAGCCCATACATACTTTCAAATGAGAGCGGTGTTGCTTCGTACTTACATAACCATATAAAGAGCGATCATAATTATTGACAGCTGGACGCCATTTTGATGCGAAAATGGAGTAATTTCAATATTATCATAACTATCCCGTTTTCAATCATGTGAGAATTTATTTAAATGGCCACATAAATTCATATCATAGCATTTACCTAGACGTGAAAATTAGAAATACAACTCAAAGTATTTGATAAAATTGATTTAAAATGTAAAATAACCATTTTATAATTAAATTGAAAGTATTCTAAATACAAGAAAATCCTTTGTAATAAAACAATATTGATCGTTTCAGAACTAAATTACTGCGAAAACAATCCTGACACATGTAAAAACGGTGGGAAATGCCAGTCCCTAGAGTCCGGTGACGGCTTCTTCAGGTGTCAATGCCCTCCCGGAGTGAGCGGGAAACATTGCGAGAACGTTCCAGAAAGTAGCACTACTACTAACGTCACAGATACTGCTACAGAAGCTGCCACAGATAATGAAACTACTACAAAAGAAGACGAAGGCAGTGATGATAATGAGACTGAATAAGCTGTGACAATTATTCAGTTATAGGGTTTAGTGGAACAATATTAACTTATTTTTCTTTAAGAATCTGTTGAAGTCCCATATAACTTCTCACTAAAATTATTAGATATGGATTTGTAAACCGAAAACAGTCCATTCTAGAAAGTGAGCTATGTACAATATTTTAATATTTCCTATTTAATGCTGTTTATTGGTGCCATTGCATTGGTGACTAGTTTAAATTATTGATTCATCAAAGTGCATTTAAAAAATGTAGTATATCTTTGCTTTGAATTATATTTGATGATTTCCTATTTATTGTGTGTATGTAGAGCATTGTGTACGACATTTTGTAATAATGATTTAATAAATTTTGACTGACTTAAATTATTACTCACTGTAGTTTTAAGTATTTATTTGTAAATTATAAGATTTTTATAATAAACTAAGTATTTAAAATATATCTGTGTTTTTGTTACTTACCTCATTACACACGGTTCGAAATTTTTAAATTAATGTAGAATTTTTAAATAAGTTTAAGTAATAATAATTAATTATTATTGTTTGCTATGCCATTCCTAAGGATAAAGAATGTGTTTCTCTTAAAATTGTACCTAATAGTTGTATACGTAGTATATTATTATTAGTCTGTGCTAATAGATACACATAAATGAATATAAAACTTCATGTTTGTTCACTGTAAGCTAGTCTATTATTCTATCCACGATTTTACTCCGCAATAAACCTACCTGAAATCTCTTCTACATGATATAAAAAACAGCTTGATAAAATTGTTTTAACCTTATCTAACGACATAAAGTATTGATACGTAATCTAGTGCATACTTGAGAAACCTAGGCATCTGTAATGAAGCATGATTTAACTGATGTAAGATTACACGATTTTTACTAAGATTTTAATTCGATCTAGATCTAAGGTATGGAGTTGGAAGATATATGGCAAGTAAATGAATAAATTGTTCACACATCTGCCATCATACACATCTGAAATTGCTATCAATAATTTATTCAATAATTTGCTATCAATTTTCTAACAATTCTGTAATATGCATCATCTTTACACGTCTAATGAATTTGCTCCTAATCCTTTAATTATGTGTTGCTGCTTTTCAAATTAATATAAAAATAGTACAAATTCCTACTTTTCGATTCAGCCTATAGTCCTTTTACATTCATAGTTATTTTTAAAGAAACTTAAGCAGATTCATTGGATTAAATTTGGTCAGCTAAAAATAGGAAGCCCAGTGAATGCTAATGACTGCACTTACAATTTACTGTACCATAAAACCACATAACATAAACTCAGCCCTAGATCAAGATAACTAAATGTATTACTATACTACTACACGCTAGTCCCTAGTGGATAGCTCTACTTATGCGCAGTGCAGTCCCAATTCCACGTGAACTGACTGCGCCTTAATTGTGTACATTTTAGTTGTACAATTCAATACAATAAAACAGATATTTAATAACTTAGTAGCTGATCAAAAGACTATTCTCACATGCACTTCAACACTTAGTCACGCTCTCAAGACTCTACATTTGTATAAATGCAAGATTATCAGGGGCGCGGTCTATTAGTTTTTGCCATTAACGGCATCCGACCTGCCCTACTTGGCCTTTACAACTTTTTAAGCCAATCTCCAACCAAATTAGTCCGATTATGTTAAAACTTAAAGTAATCGAAAATTTAATCTTTTTTTCTGTTTACACTTGATTTGTTGAATAAATTTACGGTCAGGTTAGGTATTGGCCAAATGCAGTAACATATGCAAGGGAATTAAAACTAGAATTCTTAATAGTGACCGATATAAATCTTACATGATGTTTTTGCAGGTCGGAACGCAATTTATTAAAAATTTAAATTAATACACGGATTTAATATCTTCACACCATTTATTACGTTTGTACATAGCGGCATAATTTGCTGTTTGCGAGATTCAGAAACCAGTATGCAGGAGTCGAACATGTTTCGTTAGGAATTGGGTCACACACGCACTAGGAAAGGTTCTACACGATGACAGATAATGAAGATCTCGTAGAGAGGAATACCCAATCTTAAAAAAATTAGAACCGACTTTGGACTTCTTCTTTCTTGCAATTATTGTCTACTGTGTCGTGGTGAATATGCTATATATTGAAAAAACTGCACTGTAATGGTAATAAGTATATAAAATATATATTAATAATGTAGTCGTTTATCATAATATATGGTTCGAAGTGTAAGATCTTATATTCTTTCTGATATGACTAGTCCAAAATAAATAAATAAATAAAATAAATGATTATTTATTTATTTGCTATAATATACTTATTTATATCTTCGACACGAACGACTTTTTTTGTGTGATAAACATGATCTGAACTATTTAATACTATACTATATTGAACCTGCATTCTCGGCTTCTAGACTACAATACGTTGTGTGAATAATTATTGATATTATGAATTATAAACCATTGCTGTAAGGATGCATTATGGTTTCTTTAGTTTTCATGATCATAAGCAAGGTATTAGATGCTTTGAAATTCTTTAAACTACATAAAATTCTAAATCGGTCGTTTTGTAGATTGACTCCAATATCCAAATATACAAAACTTGTATCTTTATGATGTACTTACCATATTTCATATTAGAACCACTTAGAACATCAGATTTTTAGCTGTGTATATGTGCCGTATTTAAGTCAATATTTTGTAAACAGTTAACAAAATGCTTTAAATATTGCATTATTAACACTTAAATTGAAAAAAAAATAGACTATATTAACTTCATTATATTGAAAATACCGCATCAGTCGTAGTATTGATGCTACGCTTCATGACAATAGATTCGTCGTAGCGCTCTTCGCTCTACACGATTTAAAAGCTTACAACTGCGCTGTAGAATTAAACGATCATCTTTATATTTACGTTGCATAAAGTAATGAAAATGTTTAATTATGCTTAGTTTTTCTTGCATTTATATGTAATAATAATTTAATATGTTAAAGTAATTAAAGAAATAAGGAAGTATGAACACAATTTATTCTTCTAAATTATGCTCTATCATCTATATCTCCCAATTATGATTCCCAAAACATTCCTCCAACATGTACCAACAAAAATAAGTCCAGACGAACGTCACTAATACTAGACGCAGGTCAATAACTGTTACATTTAAGGCTCGGACCAGTACACGAAACATGAACTCACTTAAAGTATATAAAGCCTGAGAGCACACTCCTTGCAGCAGACTGATTACAAGCCGGCACACGGCGACAAATGTGATTCGATAGTATTAAGGATACATTTAAGAAATGGCAGCTATTCATTTATTTATGGTAAGTATTCATGGTGGACGGACTAACAGTTTCATCTGATGAGATGTTCCACATCGTTTGTGGAGGAGAAATTAGATCCTATTAACAATTTTTGGAACAGTTAATTCATAGAGTCATAATAACACTTTCTAAGCAAAAGCTTTTTTGACAATTTTTAATCGAGTTAATCATCGAAGTTATAAATAATAACACGTTCTAAGCAAAGGTTCTATTAACAATTTGTGTTAAAGTTGATCAGCAGAGTCATAATAACACCATTTATTGAGACACGCATTTAATATATAATTTTGATATAACAATGAATTTTAAGGTGTAAAAATATAATTCATGGTGTCGAATTCTTAGTTTTGATTGCTATTCGACTTTAATTTCCCAAAAAGTATATTATGTAACACAATCAAATGTTTACATTATGTGAAATAGCAAATTGTTATAATACATTGGTTCTATCGCTATTCATGGGAGGTAAAACTAAAATCCCTGGTCCCCAAATCAAAATATGTCAATTTTATTCATACCAATGCAATATAATAATCAGCAAGCAATAAATCATCAACATTTTAAACCCTGCAAAGTCTCAAACACGTAGTTAACCAATTATTCACTGTGTAATCTATTTCTCGGATGACAGTTCTAATTATAGAAAAATAAATACGACAGTTAATGAAACAACATATTTATGTCATACATGCCTAGGCATAACTGATGAAATAAACTCTAAAATCCTTAGTTTCGCAATATCCTTCGCGCGCCCGTAGCTGCATATAGCTGCCGGATGGTGCTTTAAAATTATGTGCGGACTTTTGCCCTAAATGCGTCATAGTCTAGTTACTCAATTTTAATAGGGCTTGTTTTTGTTATGTGTTTGTAAACTTTTCAAGTCGTAAACAAGTAATAGATATCTGCTTTGCTCTATAATAAGAAAAATATGAGGTGTAAATAATTGTTAGCGAATCGTAAGATAACCAAAAAGTTAAAACCTTTATCGAATAAGAAGACAATATTTTATACAATCGATAATTAGGCTATTTAGGCACTTAACGGTAGGTAAATGGAAATATACAAAGGAAACTATTTTTATCTTAAACAACGGCAAAATGAGTTTCAGCAAGGGTTAGGTGCCAATATTAGTTAGCTAAATTCTGCCACAAAAAAACACCTCGCCTTTTTAATTTAAGTAATAGTAAGTTTTAATTACTAAAAATATTTCCTATCGTGAGCTTAGATCTCTAATATTAAAAAAACAAACATTTTCAATTAAAAAGTCAGCTTACATATTACACAAGAGAGCTTACGTTTGTCAAATGTATATGAAACAACTTCATAAATTGGTAGACTACTTTAACGACATTTCTAGACCTTAAGGGCTAAGAAATATGACCACAGGGGTTCCGCGTAATATAACATTCTTGTACAATTAAAATTAATGAAATGTTTTTCTGCAATTAGATTACGGATGACGGTCATTATGGCGCTAAATTTTTGAAATTTGATTTCTTTAGCTGGTCAATTATTTAATATCATATTTGTATTTAGTGTTTTTTGTGAGTGTAACATTCTTTATAATTATATATAACCATTTGGGCACGTGTGTCGTAATTTATGCAATGTTGTGAATTTTGATTATAAAAGCTATGCAGTTTTTAGAGTAGGTAAGCTCTCCATTGTAGCAGTTTTCTCTGTAATCGTTAACTTAGTGGTTGTGAACTATTGTTTAAAGAAGAAAGAAAGTATGCACAGTTATAAAAAAATCACATTTTCAATTGAAAAAAATATAATATTATAAGAGATAGGTACGTCTAGGAAATCAATAGAATAGAAGTTTTATTTTAAAGGGCGTAGGTAATTAACATATTTTCAATACATCGGGTTTCGGCTTGCTGTAGCTATAAAGAACTCCGCATTGATTGATATATGATTATGCCGCACCTGCACAATATCAGACCTTACCCGGACCTCACCTTGACCTACGATTAGTGGTAGACATTGATCTATAAATACTAGCTTTATTTTTCATGAAATTTTAATATAACCATACTCAGTGTAATTGATTGCGCATTGAAACTAACAAATTCAGTTTTACGCTATGAGATCACTGGTTTGATAAAAATAAACCATTTTAATCGTTCTTAATGAATGAATAAATTAAATCTCTAATCATAATAACACACTGTTTTTCTATTTTCAGGTACTCCTCTTGGGGAGTACTCTATCACTGAGCAAGGAAATAGAACAGAAAAAAGTATCTGAACTATTAGAAAATGGAATCAAAGATGAACCATCTGGAAAGCCCGCGAAGAGAGGCATCTACTCCACGGGACACGGATACATCTCATCCGGTCCTGTCCTGTCTCACGGAATCGGTATTGGCGGTGGTTACGGCGGTGTAAGAATCGGCAGTGGTATTGGAATCGGCAGCGGCATTGCCGTCGGTAGCGGAATCGGCAGTGGAATCGCTGTCGGCAGTGGAATCGGTCTCGGAGGCGGTCTCGGAGGCGGTCTCGGAGGTGGTATCGCCGTCGGAGGACCCGGAATCGCCGTCGGTGGTGGAGCCATCGCTGCCGGACCAGCTGTAGCCGTCGCCGCCGCGCCCGCAGTCGCCGTCGCACCCGCCCCCGCCGTGCAAACATCAGTCTCAGTTCAACCCAACCCAGTCATCTTGCGCCAGGAAGTTCCCCGCTTCATCACAAGAACCATCACCCGTGACGTCCAAGTACCCGTCCAAGTGCCCGTGCAAGTACCCGTCGACCGTCCCGTCCCCGTTCCATACAGAGTGAACGTGCCCGTGCCAGTCGACAGGCCCGTGCCCGTCATCCACAAAGTCCCAGTTGAGGTCACTCGCCAAGTCCCAGTGTACTACGAGAGGAAAGTCCCGTACCCAGTCAAAGTACCCGTATCCGTGCCGGTGCCATACCCAGTGACGGTCGAGAAGCAGGTGGCCGTCGACCGCCCCGTGTACGTCGACCGTCAAGTGCCCGTGCCCTACCCCGTGCACGTCGACAGGCCAGTGAGCGTGCCCGTTCCCGTTCACGTGGACAGGCCCGTACCCGTTCCCCAGCCCGTAGTAGTTGACAGGCCAGTGGCCGTGCCCCAGCCCATCGTGGTCGACAGACACATCCCAGTAGCGACAGGCGCGATCGCCACCGGGTCCGCCATCGGCGGTGGCGTTATCGGCGGCGGCGTTATCAGCGGTGGAGTGATCAGCGGCGGCGCGATCAGTTCCGGCATCTCGTACGGCTCGGGCGTGTCGTACGGCTCCGGCATCTCCACCGGCATCGGCTATGGCGGCGGTCTCTACGGCCACGGCGGCTACGGGGGCTCGTACGGCTCGTACGGCATCTCCAGCATCGGCCACTCCATCCATTAGTTTAAGTTAAATTATGTCGGAATATATTCAGCATTATTAAATATACTGATTGAAACACCTGTTTATTTTTATTGAATTCTTTATTTAGAAAACATCTTGCGAACTCTTTGTACACTTAAGTTATTTTGTAAAGTATGTACTTATGCACTTTTTATGTTATTAAATTTATAGCTTTACATGCAGTATTTTATTTCTCTCTACTAGCTGTTGCCCGCGACTTCGTCCGCGATTCGGTCGTTTTTCGTCATTCGTCGTTTAAAAAAAATACCTACGTGACACTTTATTTTTGAATGTTCTTAATTGTCTCTTATAAAATTTAACTACATTAAAATTGAATACTCTGATAAGAAAATCTTAAAATCATCGAAAATCATAGACATCGAATATCTGAGGAAAACATGAATGAATGTGATTTAAATTCTACATTTCTTAGTAATTAAAATAATAATCTAAATTAAATGTAGATTAACAGTTTGAGCGCACCATTATAGAATATGTACCTAAGTAATAAATTACGTTAGTTTACATAGTAACTTTACTAAAAACACGACGACTTTCTTTCGCGCTCGGTACCACAAACTAAACATGTTTGTGGTACGTGGCCCGCGTCACTTTACCCCCCACGAGTTCCCCTCCGTTGCTATGCGAAAATACATTCGTCGCCCTACTGTAGGAAAAATTGTAATACTGCGGCCTGGGCGTTATAACACGCTCAGGGAATTCCTGAGTGCTGATAGACTTCCGTCTATCGGCATTTATACCAATTTTATATTAATATCACCATCTTGAGGAAAAGCTTCTAATGTCGATTTAAAACGCATATATACGGATTAACCTGATGAATTAACATGTTCTAAAATTGTGAAATGAGTTCAGTTTTAAATTCGAGAAATATTGATTTCTTGTATTCGATTATTCGTCGTAGTCGAATACAAAATATATTTAAAGAAACTTAGGTTGGCCTTCAGGCAAAAGGGATCCTATCAAATGATAAACTTGACCTTGTATCTTAAAAGTAAGAATGAAAGGAGCATCTAATAATTGTTGAGCACCAAAGGATCATTTAAAACGCAATACTATAAGAGCTAATATTGTCTAAGAACTGTTTAGATTGCACATGTTCCTCTAAAACTTAAAAGTAGTGATTTCAAAGGTTCCGGCGTATCTTCAAACGAAAGCCGACTCCTTACTCCACTTTAAAGCATTACAAAAAGAACATACTACGTTAATATCGCCTATACAGAAGATGATCTGTAATCAATTGTGAGGTTATAAGCAAACCCACTTTTATATTATTTTGTCGGACCACACCACCGAATTTGTAGATTGATCTTCTATGTTTACCTCTAAGTCATTAAGACTATGTCGAAATCTGTTTGCAATAAGACGGGCCTCTCGCTATTCGTCCGTTTAAAGAGGCCAATAGTTTCAATTCTTAATCTTTCATTAAACAAACTTATTAATCGTTCTTGTCTCAAATAATGGTAATATTCGCGTCCCTACTCTAGTCATTGCTTATGCTCATGTTCATCTTCGAGAGATCGAATAATATTATGGTGCACCCTATTATTTGTCAAACGGTCTTCATATTGAGTAAAAGTTTCAGAATTCTCGAGATAAAATATGACGATCGTGATCAGCTGTGAGACGTAATTCCCTCTCAGTGAGGGTTTCGGTCTCACGGGATAGTACAATATGCCATTTGCGATCAGCTGTGAGACGTTATATATACCCTCAGTGAAGGTTTCGGTCTCACAGGATAGTACATGCCGTTCGCGGTCAGCTGTGAGCCGCAATTCTCGTTGTGAAGCGGTTTCAGGTTCGGCATAACACATGTTGTTTTCGGTCAATAGTAAGCCTCTTATCTCTAACGATCCTTGAGAACTCTTATTTCTCATTTTCTTAACTTTGCTCGAATTTCGATATATAAAGATTTTTTAGGTGGCACTGATGCGGGTGAATAAAAATTAAAACGGACTAAGAGTGTTATAATCTCAACCATCATCATCAATACATATAATAAAATTGTGGAAAAGTGATGTCTGTACAATTAAAATATGTAGAAAAAAATTAGCAGGTGTTATTATTATCGAGAAATCGAGAGAAATCATTTTTTTCTCTTAAAAGCTCCCCCCCTCCCACTTCCCGAACTCCGATTGACCGTAATTTATTTTTCCTTACATTTTTATCATATCCTTTTCTAATGGGTTTCATCCTACTGCGATTTTTTTTTGTTTCAAAAATTATCTACCCTGGTGTATAGGTAAATTTTCCACATAAAATGTCCTTTAAATTATGTCGTATTATATTTTTAACCCCCGACGCAAAAAGACTGGTATTATGTGTTTGACCGCTATGTATTTCTGTGTGTGTGTGTGTGTGTGTCTGTCTATGGCACCGTAGCTGGCTAACAGGTAAACCGAATTAGATGCGGTTTTTTTTGTTAGGCAGAATATTTTCCGACGCTGGTTCTTAGATAAAGTGTATCAAAATTGGTTCATCCACTTATTATACCTACATAGGGGTAAAAGTGGGAATGAAAAAAATGAAAGTTATAATTTATTTTTAAAGATCGTCGGGAAGTTTATGAAATTATTTATTCCTTTTTCTATACACTTTTCTTCGTCTAAACGGTTTAGTTACGTGCTCTCTCTCTCTTCAGCCTTTAGTTACGTGCGTGAGACAGGAAAGATCTAATTTGGATTTGTTTCTGGATTTGATAAAAACTGAGTATCGATTAAGCTGATCAGTGGCTACTGGCTACACCATAGATTATTAAAAACATCCGTTTAAGAAAGGAAGGAAATAGAATTTGCTCCTCTCCCCCCCCTGGTGCCTAAAAAATAATATGACATAATTTAAAAGAAATTTTACGTAGAATTAGTTAGGCATTTCTTTTTTGATTTTCGATATTATATACTAATCATAATTTTTAATTACAATATGTAGTAACTATTTGGTATAGGTTAGGCATTTCATTTCTTGATTTTCTTTAATAATTTGGTACGTAAGTTTTTTAGCTCAGTTTAGTAAGAAATTTTAATAACAATTCTTTTAATTATTTATGGTAGTACAACAGTACAGTATGGTTGTACGTATTTACTCAATAATTGTATGTTTAGTAGTAATTCAGCATGGGCGTAGCCACGGTGGGGCTGGGTGGGGCGCTTACCCTGGCTTTGATCTGGTAGGTACTAATTGTGAAGGGGAGTGGGCGTGGGCGTGGGATTGGGACTGAACGTGGCATATGGCGTGGGAGTGCGAGTGGGCGCGGGAGTGGGAGCATGAAAATAAAAATGATTTTTTATTGTTGCCCCACCCTGAGCCCATGGTCATAGGTCCCATAGTCACTATTCCACGCGAACGAAGTCGCGGGGACAGCTAGTAGACAAATATAATCAGAAAGCTTTGAACTCCTAAGCTCAACCATAAAAGATAGACATTTATGATGTCGGGAGATATTTTTTATATAATATGGAGAACATTTCTTTCATACTTGATTTCTGTGTAGCTTTAACCATTAAGATACACGCATTAAGAACGCACACGCGACGAAAGCTTAAAAATGGAGTTGCTGCTCTGCTCACGAATATGAAAAATAATTGTACCAAGTTTCGTTTAAATCCGTCGAGTAGTTTTTGTTTCTATAACGGTTATACAGACAGACAGACGGACAAACATTTTTGACGTCGATGTCGATCTCTAATCACCTCGTGATAGTTATTTAGGAAATATATTTCATGTGCAGAATTGACCTCTACAGATTTAATATAAGTAGGTATACATATATTTAGATTCCAATTTCCATGTAACGTTAAATTCGACTATATAATAACTAACAGACAACGCAGGTTACTCTCGTTTCCGTAAGTTGAGGCGGCTTCATATTCGGTCCTAATAACATGACTTTTTGTGAACGAAACGACAGCGCGGTTTAATTCGATGGCAACACCATCAGAAAAAAGGAAATATTTTTAACTTTGAAAAAATATTATGATTTACACTATTAATACTATTTTAACATTAACACAAAATATAAGATTGTGAGTGTGTAAAAATAAATCCAGCTAGTTTCACATCACACTTATGTTTATAATTAGGTATACGACATGAAAATATATTAATTACCAAGCAATAATCATACAGATAAATACTGAACAAAAGTATTAACAGTCAAAGTATATTTTTACTAACAACATGTAAATGATGAAGGAATAATAATTATCAACGAACTAACCTTTTTGTATTAGAGTCCCGCCTCGTGATCGAATTATTAAAACACGAAGATTTTTAAAAATGTAACCAATGAACACAATCAATATTAGATTAACTGTAATGGTGTCTAGTTTGACTTAAAATATCTACCCTCACTTTTAAAAATGTAGTATATTCACACGAATTATATAAGCGCACCTTATAGGGAAGGGAAGATTTATTATGGGTTAAAGAGTTAAATAAATAAATAACATAATTATATTTAAATTATTAATTTTTAACATTGTGTTCAGTAGTGTTAACATGTAAATTGATTTGATTTTTACGAAATCTCATAGATGGCGCTGAATCAAATTTGTCTTTATAGTACTAAGATTCATTAAACAGTTTCTCTGCCCAAATAACGTAAATGACGTAGTTTTTATAGTGTAAAGCTAGATAATAGCATGGCTTACTCAAAAACAACATTTAAACATGAGTCTTTAGATTGTACGCTGTCGTAGTTCACGGAATACGTAAGAAAAGTAAAGGTTCACAGCTCCTCCCCCGGAGGTGATAGCATGATATTATGTTTAAAAAAACCTCACACGACCTGTTAGTAATATTCATGCAAAATTTGAAGTCAATCTATGCAGTACTTTTCGAGATTAGCTCGGACAAACATACAGACAAACAGACAAACAGACAAACAGACAAACAGACAAAAATTCTAAAAACTATATTTTTGGCTTCTATATCGATTATAGATCATGGATTATGTATTCTTTTAAAAAAATATTCAATGTACAGTTTTGACTTTCCTACGATTTTATTATATGTATAGATAATTTAAACATTTATTATACAATTTTAAAAGCATTTACAATTTTACACTCTAAGATTCTATTGTTATTATTGTCTCATACATTGAACTCTAGGTGAATGAGATAGTTTAAATTTGTTTTGCCTTATCGTTTCTCGCACACATATTCTAAGCAAGGAAAGTTGTCATTAAAAGTATAGTAGTAAATATTTTCAATAAAATAATAGATTAAAACTTATTGGGTAATAATATAGCAACACTGAAAATTTTTTTAAACGCTTATAAATCACATTATAAAAAAATAACAAACCGTATTCAAACAATCTAAATTGCATCATACAGCTTGGCGCTGCTCGTAATATTTTTCTAACCCAAAATCTTGCCAGACTTGAAAATCATAATTTGCCAGCAGTTACTTTCCCTCGATAAGTATCCCAATTAGATTATAATACATCGTTCGCAAGGATTCATCACAGATCCGGGTGGACATTATAAGGCCCTAGAAAACTGCTCGTAGTAATTTTCTAACCCCAAATCTTACCATACTTGAAAACCATAATTTTCCTAGCCCATTTTTCCTTTCTAATATAATTTAAAATGAAATTTCAATTAGAATATAATACATCGTTTGCTAGGATTCATCACAGAACCGAGTGGACACTGAAAAGCCCTAGCAAATTCCTCGTAGTTCTGTAAAGCGCCGCGAGCGCGTAAGTGCTGTGGAGCATGTTCATCTTCTAAGTCGGATTTTAAAGATTCTGGAGTTGCAATACCACACCATAGCTGGAATTAACACAGAATAAAAAAAAATTGGTTGTCTGTAAAGCCGGTTTACTGACGATAGTTGAACGTGACAACGGCCGATTGTGCTTCTTTGTCGCTCGTTCCGCGCTCTCGCTTGCACTTCAAGCCTTACGGAACGCCTCAGAGCGAGGTAACGCCGCATGAGTCATGTTTTTTCGTGCGTGCACGCGGCTCTATCGAATTATAAGACGTTGTCACGTCAAAAATGTAGAAAACACATTTATTGAGTTTACTAATACATACTATAGAACAATATTAAACTGAATTACTTTAAGGCAATCTAAAAGTTTGAGTCACCACTTATGTCCATAAAGCAATAGCAGAAAACATTTCTGGAAATCCTAGAATATGAAACCATCTGTCGTTGTGAAAGAATGGGAAGTAGGCGGTCATCATCATACTTTCGCAAACGTTATTAATTGTTTTATGATGCCTTCTAGTATTTAAAATAATTGGAGGATTTGGCTAAATAATTGAACAATTATAACTACAAATAAACCTTCAACAATAAGCAGTTTAATAAAAAATAAAAATCAGAATTCCTGAAAACATTATACAACATAATATAACAATTAACTCTTTAAAACTGTATTCAATATTTGTACTTACATTACCATAGGATAAAAAGAACAACTGTTCTGACGAGAGATGCTCAAAACCCGGCAATTTTAGTTCTGGTCCAAATTTTCGCAAATGTTCTTTGAAAGCTACAAATGCCTCTTTAACTCCTCCGTTATCTGCTATATTCTCACCTAGTGTTTTTTTGCCATCTACCTGCAATTATTCTTTTCTTAGTAGCTATTTTCCTTTACACTGTATTTTTATAAAAGTTTATAAATTAATTATTAAAATACATTTTGGTATACACGGATCTGGGTCGATTTTAGATCCTTCAAATAAATTCGCTAAAATTGATCTAATGCTGTATTCGAAATATTAAAATATTTGTAATTCTAAATGATACATTAACCTAGTTTTCTACTTCTAACAAAAAAATCGAAAACTACTCACATGCTTTTTGATTTGTGGAATATAAAATGATGAGTACTGATTGATGAAGCATTGAGTTTTATTGACGTATGCTTCGACTGTGGCGTTCGACCACCATGGTATGAGATTACCGTTTTTGTCGAATTGTCGACCTGGGTAAGAAATATTGTGAGTAATAATAAGTTTAAACTTTAAAGTACTATGGGTATAAATTAGCGTTTAACTTAAAACAGGATTAAAATTGTTGTGATTAAAAATAATTGTGATTAAATTTAGATTTGTGTCAGAAAGTGTTTAGGTTTTTTTACAATTTAAGTTCAAAATTTATATTGAAGTTCAAAATTGTTTTATACTAAATACTAATGTCTAATATAAAGCAGCACTTACCAAAACTATCAAATCCATGAGTTATTTCGTGTCCAAGAACAGCGCCTAGCGATCCGTAATTTAACGAACTAAAAATATATGCAATTGAATTAGCAAGGATATCCTTATAAACAAATCTAACAATAATAAAAATAACATACTCCAGTCCTAAATCGAAGAAAGGATGCTGTAACATAACTAAAGGTACAGCTGCGTCCAAAACATTTGAAACAATTTAATATTTATGAAATTTAAACCACATATTATTAAAAACATTTTTACACATATTATTAAAAACATTTTTATTTATTTCAAACTCACTTATAGTATTCTCTTGAAACGTATGATATGCGTTAACTTCAGTAGGAACAGTAGCCCAAGTATAATTATTTCCCCTTCGAAATTTATCTAAAGCTTTTTTAGTTTTAACTTGTACTATATTAACGAGATTTTCTAAATGTTTCCCTGTGTCTATTTCTAGGCCCTTATAATGATTCTCTAGTCTTCCTTCTTCTAATAGCCAGTCTGGAAAACCTACTAATGTTTTCATTTCTATAATTTTCCTATAAGTAGCTAATTTAGTGTCATCGTCCATCCATTTAGTCATTCCTATGAGATGGGCTAATGCGTTCTTTAGTTCGTGTAGCATTGATTCTATCTGAAAGTTAAATAATTAATTAACTTTTTTAATTATTATTTGATGGTCAAATAGGTTTTGCTACAAAAGCTTTTATAACGTCATAAAGTTTAGAAGCATCTAATTTATTGGTAATCGATATAAAGTTTAAACTGAAATTCCAAGGAAAACATCAATAAACTAATGCTGAGAAAGCATTAATAACTGAAAAATAGAAATCAAAACAAAGAAAACAGAGGAAATTAATACGAATTAAATTGACTCACAATAAAATTATCATTAATTTTGCCACTTAAATAACCGAAACCTAATAACTAACATAACAATTTAATCCAAGTTCTTACCTTAGGCTTGGTAACATTAAAGAAGTTCTGATCAGCGATAGCATAAGCCACCGCCATACCGAGCATGTCATTAACCACATTAGCGCATTGTAAACTGCGTGATGACGTCACATGACCTGTATGCAGCTCAGTAGACGTACGCTTGTATAGAGCGGACAGTTCTGTTGTCGTGTGAAGTGCTAGGACTTCTACTACCTTGTTGTAGGAAACACTTAATGAGGATATTTTATTGAAAATACACTTTTCAATAATATATTTTAATCTGTCTGATGTGTATGATTGGAAGTTTGTTAAGTATTTCTTTCATGCGTACTGCGTCATGAAGTCACATGACCTGTATGCATACTTGCATGTAGACGTTAATTTGAATTAAAAATTAACATTATTTTGTAGCTGGATATTTCAAGAATCAATATAATTTTCGATTAATAATATGAATATGAGTATCGTTGGAAATGTGTTAAACATAGATTTAATTGTAAGCTGCGTGATGAAGTTTGCAGTTTATTAGATGTACCGACTGACGGAGTATGAGATAGAAAAGTGTTCTCATTAGTTTATTACTTAATGATATTAATATTTACCTTAACCCAAATATATAGTTCAATAACTACAGGAGATATCATAGCAGTGTACGCTGCCATAGCCGCCATATACGCAAAATCTGGTGCAGAAATTAAAATTTTATCCTTTTTAAAATCTAGCGTCACTTCACTTATATTGAATACTCCTTCTAAATATCGTTTCCATATTGGTATAGCTGTTTTATTGTTTGCTTTAACTACAGAATCTGTGTACTTTTGAACATAGTCTACTTTGTAATTTGGTATTTTTATATATTCTTCTTCATCTATGTTGGTTGAGTTGTCTGATTCAAGCTGAAATTGAGAAATATGAAATTGAATTACATGATTTTTATCCGGTTTCTCTTAAGAATTATCACAGGATTGATTGGAGATTACACAAATATGAGAAAAGTCATAGGCACTGCACATTCAGATGTGTAAGAAGTTCACAAGTTAATTGTGATGAAATAGTAAACGTAATATTAACGAAGATTTTGTGGAAATAAATTCTATTGAAATCTGTATAATTATAAACGATTAATATAAGTATCATTACCGCAGTCAGATCATAGTAAATAGAATAATATTCAGCAGCAGCTAAAAGTGAATTCTGATCGATTTCCACATCAGTTAAATTCGATCTTTTACCATCATCCGTCTCTAAAGCAAATAGTTTTATAAGATGAGCGTAAAATAATTGATATATTTCAGATTCTTTGTCTTCATCTATTTCTTTGCTATTTCCATATTCTGCTTTATTATTAAACTCTTGTTTTAATTTTTTATTGAAATTAGGTATTTTATAACGATGTCTACTACCATGGTGTTTCTTTTCCGTGTACATACTGGAATAAAAAATTGTATGTTAAGCGCTATCTGTTGGAATTTTGTTTTTATCGACAAAAAAAGCATGTGTGCCGAGCACACGTGTCATAAGTGTAACTTTTTTGGCAAGATTCAAAGATACCAAAATCGTCGCCTTACTCCATGACGTGACGGTATTGCCATGACGCGAACTTGTAATTTTACTCTCAAAGAGCCTAAAAAAGTTTCATTAAAAAAATGAAGGAAAAGCAAATCTGATTGCCACTTAAATCTTTTTTTAAATATTTTAATAACAAAGAAGTATTTAAAATTGTGCTTTATTGTACCTTGGAAAGGGATTCGTAGTTTCTGGAGTTCCCATAATAAGTCTATAAACTGATGAATTCACAGGATCTGTGATAATATCGAATCCTATTAGAACATCCATTCCTAGCTGAGTTTTTATTTTAATTACCGTCTCTACCCAGTCGAATGTGTAAGTAGAATAATCTACTTCTGTTAAATTTAAATACGTTGGATATGAGGGTAGTCCTAAATTTTCCAATACTTTGAGAACCGGTTTTAACCCTCGTTTGTCTAATTTGTCTGAAAAAGTAAGTAAAAATTTTATTTATATCAATGAAAATATAAAGTACTTAAGGGTTTGTGTAATTTTCATAGCTTTATTTGTCCCTTAACAACATGCATAAAAGTTTATTTTTATAATAAAGCGTATATTATTATAGCGTTGTTTGAAGCGTTTAAAGCTATGTTTGAGTTTTTTGTTTCATATATTAATAATTATAAGTATTATGTACGTAATTTTATTGACATGCTCTTAATATAGATAGGTATTTTTTCATATTATACCTGTATCCATACAAGCAGTATACACATCTTTAGCCTGCTGCACTGGCTTTGGTTGGTCAGTAGTATTCTTATGCAGAAAGTCACGTACAAGCGTGTACACCTTGATTTGCTTCTCTCTGAACCAATCATACGATCTATAGGCGTCTGGACGAGGATGCTCTTGCGCCCAGTTGCCGCAGACGTACTGAAGTTTGAATGTTTGTATTATCTATACTAATATTATAAAGCTGAAGAGTTTGTTTATTGAACGCGCTAATCTCAGGAACCAATTGGTCCGATTTGAAAAATTATTTCAGTGTTAGACAGCCCATATATCGAGGAAGGCTATAGGCTATATATCATACTAAGACTAACGGGAGCAGAGCACTCGCAGATATAATACTATACTATTATTATGTTTCTCTCCATAATACACGGGTACCACCAGAAGGAAGGTACCCGGTCCTTTGGGAGGCTTACGTGGGGACACAGGTCCAACACGCAGAGGCCCTTTAGAGAATTTTAATGTGTTTTGGGACACCAGCCGCAGCCTGCCCATGACTGCACTATAGAGATACAGCCCTGGGCAGTCCGCGGCCGATGCAGGACTATTGTAAAATATGGGAATTAAAAATCTGGGTTATGGAAGGAGGTGTTCAGTGGATCGGTAGGTTGGGTCTATGGGGACTATGGACGTCTGCCTTTTCATTATTATTATTTAAATGCGTAAAAATATGACGAAACGTGGTACTATTAGGGGCCGTTCAAGTATTACGTAAGCATCAAGGGGGGGTGGGGGGGTCTCTGTTTTGCTTATTTTGGATGACATGGGGGATGGGGGGTCTAGATGATGATTACGTCATCGTTAGTTATTTAAGTTTTTTCGGGGATTCCCGCAAATAAAACATTTAATGCGTAGGCACTCGCTTTGAGAACTGGTTAGGGGAATTACCGCGCATTAGGGAAATTACCGTGCGCTATTCACTTGTCAAATCCAAGTTATACCAAAAACTGTTCGAAAGTTTTTAAAAATCTCATACTGGGACGAGAGTGCAAAATGTACAAAAGTTAGTTAACGAAGTTTGGCGAATATATAAATTACAAGCAAAGTCAGATAAGGAACTAGATATTATTGTATCTAAGAGAATTGAAGAAGAATTGCAAGCGGCGACTAAAAATAAATCCAATCTGCTTCATTTTTTTTCCAAGGTGGGTAAATATAAGTACAGAGTTTCTCTTTACGTTCTGTAACAATTAAAATGATGGCCTATCTCAAAGTAAAAAGGTAAATGATTGATATTATTTTATTTCTTAAGATCGACTCCGGCAATTAGTCACAAAATACACGGTGTTTTCAATATCTGTAATCTGTATGTGAAGGGTTTCTATGGGGAATTAGCAGACTCACAACACTGAGCAGCAATCCAATGTCAACGATAACTTAGAATCGTGGATGCAGGTTTTATGGACTGAAGACTGTTAATGTGTTCCAAAAATATTATTTACTAGCTTTCCGCCCGCGGCTTCGCCCGCGCAGTCAAAGAAAAACCCGCATAGTTCCCGTTCCCGTGGGATTTCCGGGATTGCGTCATTTTCCTGGGATAAAAAGTAGCCTATGTCCTTTCTCGGGTATCAAAATATCTCCATACCAAATTTCATGAAAATTGGTTCAGTAGTTTAGGCGTGATTGAGTAACAGACAGACAGACAGAGTTACTTTCGCATTTATAATATAAGTATGGATGTTAACTGTTATGTTCTTTATTTCTGATTATATTTGTTTGTCATTTACCCTATGTGTATCAGTTAAACCTAATATTTTCATGAATTATCCAATTTTAAAAATAACAATATAAAAAAAAAACATTTATTACTAAAAATGTTTACGTAAGCATAGGGGGAGGGGGTAAGTGCTTTGCTTACTTTTGATGACAAGGGGGGCGGGGGGGTAAAAAATGGTAAGAAATCTGCTTACGTAATACTTGAACGGCCCCTTAGGGTATGTGTAATGGAAAGATAATTTTGCGCTGATTGTAAAGCATAAAGAGATGAATATAAACTCGTTAGCAAATGATCAATGATAGTTTTAACTATAAACATAAGTTTAAAATAATTTATCTATGAGTATCGTACTTTTATAATTTTGCGCATCACTGTGTCTCATATATTTTTATTAACCGACTTCAAAAAAAGGAGGAGGTTATCAATTCGGCCGGTATGTTTTTTTTTTTTTTTTTTTTATATATGTACACCGATTACTCCGTGGTTTCTGAACCGATTTACGCGATTCTTTTTTTGTTCGATGCGGGATGGTGTCGAATTGGTCCCATAAAAATTTTATTCGGATAGGCCCAGTAGTTTTTATTTTATGAGCATTTTTGTCTGTATTTGTAAATGTTGCAAGTGTAAGTTTGAAGTCGGTTGTTTTTAACGCAGTTATTGACTTGTCTCGCTCATTTTCCAACATAAACATTTATAAAAAATATTGAAAAACTACACAAAAGGAGTTCATTGACTATAAGAAAAGAATACATAACAATACTGACGTACACAAAGTCAAAGGTCAAAGGCTTAATAGGCTTAAATAGGTGTTAGTCACGTAAATTAGCCGTGACTGTAAAAAAGTTTTGTTTCAATAATATACTAAGTGCTTTATAATAAAGTTATTCCAAAGTTAAATTGAATGTTCTTGCAAGTATAAAAAGTAAACACTCTCTAAAAGAAAAGTCTTAAGGGTTAAAACTTTTTCTGTGAGCTTATAAAAAAGTTAACTGGTAAAACGTAGGCACATTCAATATGTACATTGTACATCTGATGGTATACTCAGATGTTTAATTAAGAATTTTAACCAATGCATGAATCATTGTCATTTCCCCTTTCACGCCATGTTATTTTTTACCAATTAACAATTATAACGCCAACAAATAAATGTATTCTCAAATACAATAATAAATATAAATATTACCTGATAAAAATCACTACAAGGGTCCACACTTTGGTCCATCGACAAAGCCAGATTGGCGGCTGAACGTAAACATTCCTTGCTTTCACAGACTCCTTCTGTTTTGTGACGCTTTTGTTTTACATCTGTTTTTCATAAAAGAAATATAATTTTACTAGAAACTTGTACCTGCTTAGCAATTTTAAATAATAATTTGATTCGACAAAAGTTTAATAAAAAATTCTACACAGATTTGGCGCCAAAATGGCGGCTATTATGTTTTTTTTTCAGTTGAATTATGCTGGCCAGCACCATAAATTTTTTTAATAGAAATTAATATGGATAAAAAACACGTTTTGTAATAATAATAATTTTAAATTTAAAGTGATCACTTACATAAAACAGTCATTGTTATAAAAAGACTTAACAACAGTAATAGTAATATGAATAAACATGTTAATAACATTTTATTTTTATGTTTTCTTCTAAACCTGAAATTAATGCAAAAAATTAAACAATTAAATTAAAAAACAAATATCAACTATGCTTTTATTTGTTAGAAGTTTGCCACAAGTTATAAGAATAAAATTTTATATCGAATTAATCATACTTTAAATTATTGTAAATATTTTACCTGGCAGTTCTGGACCCGACAGCTATTAAATACCCTGATTCACGTAAATCACTACCATTTTTCAGCGGCGGAGTTGGGACCTTTGCACTATTTGTGCCTTAAAAAAATATAACATTTCAAATATAGAACACCGACGATATTGAAAGGGGCACAATTTTGGTTAAATTTATACTTTCGTTTAATGTTTGAAGCTGGCAAGTCATAAATTTTATTTTCCTACTCTATAAAAAAAAAACAAAAGAAGAAGTTCGAATTCTAATTTTAAAATGATAACTTTCTCTTTTGTTCTTGTTGTTGAAACAAAATTTGTGTGAATTGGTTGAAGTCTCTCTTATTTATGTTAGTATGTTAGTATTTTACTTTGTTCAAGTTCACTTTTCAGGAAATCATAAAGTTCAACGTAACAACAATTTCACGAATTATATCGTGTACATGAAAACAGCTGTGAAAATTTTAAAATACCTCTATTATAATATGTACGAAAAATATTGTTGCTAGATAAGAAGACCGAAATGGTGTTTTGTACATATTGTCGGAACTGAAAATAATTTTGCAGGTATGTCTAATTTTTACTTTGGAAATACACATTAATATATGAATGTAATATAGTTTAATAACAGTTTTAATGAGCTGAATATACTAACGTGTAACAGTAGGTCCCATTCCATCGCCGTCTTCATTAGGCCACGCGTTCATAGTTCGAACTATAAACTATTAATTTTGTATATCTTCAGATATACGATTTTTACCATTATTACGTACGTAATAACACTGGTTTTTCTATGAATTTCATGTTCAGGTGTTTTCGGTTTGAAGGTATTTGAGTTACTGAAAGTAGTGGTTACTGAATATACTGTGCTTTCAGGTGTGTATATGAGGTAGTAGTTTTGGGGACAATTTATAAAGAATTCATGAATCTGTGTCATAGTTTTAATTAGTGGTCTTGTTGATAAGATTGATTATTCAAATGTATTTGATACTAGCTGCTCGTCCAGGCGTCACCCGGGATGAAAATAAGTATATGTTTAGGTAAATTTAACTAGGTATAAGGAAAAAATAAAGAACAGACAAAGGCCAAGTTACTTAGGAAATATTTTTTTCAAATAATGTACCTATAGGTAGACTTTATTTCATGTTTCTGTTTTTTCAAACTTTCATTCCATAATGTTATATTATCCATATCTAAGAAAGATATGAATTTCTCTAATAGTAGCTACACATTTCATATTGTAAGCGCAAATTTTCATTTCATCGTCTTTTCACAGTATCAAACAATTTGTTAGAATTTTTTTGAACAATGGATCTCTCTTGAATATTTTTTCAGAATACGTTAAGACATAATTATTTTCTTAGTACGTTATATTCTATTCTTCTGGTATTCTTCTGGTATTATTTTCGTACTATCAGGGCAAAGAGTATAAGGAGTTTATAACTTATTTCTTTTACAATACGATGTGTAATTCAATTTAAAAAAGTATTTTACGGTAAAAGAGATGAATAAATATTAAAGGTCGTTATATGAAATATAAATATATATAAAAATGAATCGCAAAATGTGTTGGTAAGCGCATAACTCGAGAACGGCTGAACCGATTTCGATAATTCTTTTTTTATTATATTCCTTGAAGTACGAGGATGGTTCTTATGTAGAGAAAACGTAAACATGTACCACGGGCGAAGCCGGGGCGGACCGCTAGTATGAAATAAATTGTACAATACTGTCTTTGTGTTGGATAAATAAAAAAAAATGATTCGATAACATATAAAAATAAAATAACATAACATAATAACATATAAATAAACATAACAACATATAAAAATATTTAAAATCTAATATTAAATCCTATCCTAAATTTAAATCCTATAAAAAAATAATATTATGGTGTCACTATAGACCCAGGTCAAAGGACAGTAAGGCTGATATGGTTGAACACGCGATGTTTAGTGATGTGCTGTTTTATCGATTCAACAATGCATTAAATACCGATTTGCTCCATTCATCCAAGGAATATTGCTGTCATCGGAATCACGCTACCGTGTTGTGATTTGCGTGAATGTTTGCACTTTTCCATGGGATAGTAAAAAACAGTTTTAATACTACTAACTAGTACAAGCAACTTCAACTATTCTCAAAATTATTTTCCCATTTCTGAAAGATTTTTAAAGAGCTAATATATTTTTTTTAATTAAATTTTTTTCTGGTAGATAAATTTCTAAAAATATTTAGCCGATAGCTGCTAGTATTATAATACATTTAAAGATGATAAAGTGTACAAAAGTGTATTTATAAAAACCCACCCTTCACGTATGTATTATGTTGTCCCAGCATTATTAAAAATCGATAAATTTCTAGGCTACCTGAATAAATAATGAAAACGTCTACGTCAAGCATAGGGTCATTAAAACACAGCATTGAATATTATAAATATTTATTTGCACCACCCCGCCATTACGGGCATGATCTCAACGCATATACAAACAAAATTAGTTTAAATTAATCCTAGGTTTACCAACCATGGCCGATTGAAGCCAAACCATGGCCGTATGATGACAAACCATGGCCGTATGATTGGGCGTAGGTGGCGAGAGGAGCATGCGAGATGACGGCTGGGGCGGCTTGGAGCACAGGTTGGGCCACAGCGATTGGCGCAGCGTGGACCACAGGTTGGGCCACTGCGATAGGCGCAGCATGGACTACGGGTTGTGAGACTGGGTGGATCACCTGTGGGCAACGATTGGATTTAGATAATTGTTACAAAAATAGTAAGAAGATTCAGCATCAATCTTAAACTTAAACTGAAACAGCCGTACAAATAAACGAGTTATAACATTTTATGAAAAGAATAAACTTAGAATAAGGAAAAATCATACAAATAAACACGTAATAAATGAAACCTAGTATAACTTCGTAATATACTAATGCTATTTCGTCCTTATTCCGGCTACCACCCTAGTATAAGTCTGACATAACTGAGTTATAACGTATTTTTTAGTACATTGTGCTGTGTTTTACAAGTTTTAGAACCTATTTTCAATCTTAATTTGAGATAATAGCAATGAGAGTAATACGAGAAGTAGAAAAAGTTGAGCAAATTAATAATTTCATTACGTACCTATTGAAATGGAAAATTTAGTATGAAATGTCAAAATATACGAAATTATGAAAAACCCTTTTGATATTTATAATGATTTATTTATTTACGACATGCGCCAAACCATACATACATAAAACACTTATTTCTAAACTTATCACAATAATATAAACTTTCGTTGAAAATATAAATCTTCTAAGCTTGGAGTTGTATGTTTTGAGTACCAGTTATTTGGCAACTCTCTATCTCAAGGTGGGTTTATCTTCTGTTCTCCGGATATTGGATAGGGTTCTCTTTCATTTGCTTGCATATTTAATGATATATTTAAATTATTTCAAATAAATATTTAAAAAATAAATAAACAGAACATCGTATTATGAAACTTCACAACAAATTCGACGAAGTCAAACGAGCGTCAAAATGACAGCACCAAGGTTTAACCGTAGACAATTTCAATGTTTTTCATAATTTTGTGAATGAATTGCTACGTTGCCGCTCCGCGCTTATTGCATAGCGTGAGCATAGTTACATCGACGTTATTCCAAATTTATTTGTAAGAAATTATGACATCCTTATTCTTTATTTATTCTTATCATATCTATTCATTGCATAAGGTTTGAATAAGCAAGTTTTTATTTGTACGGCTGTAGATGTATTGTCCATTAATAAGATATGTATAAGATAAATTGCCATATTGGTTAATCAGTCAGATAATTTTTTTATAAAAAAACTACTCAATTACTGTAAAGTAAAAGAAATTGGATAGGTCAGTGTTGCCTTTAGACACACTATAAGCCTTTCATTAATAGCTATGTATATTTCACAGACGACTAAAAATAATCAATACGATTATGCGTGGTATCTAAGGTGTGGTTTTGGCATCGTATATGGATATTATAATATTTAATTCATATGTGTGCTGTCTGCTCTATAAGTAATGTATTCCATCCAGTAATTCATACTAACTGAATTATATTACACATTTAGTTACGAATTTAACTTTGTTTTCATCGTTAACCATTTACTGTGTTTGCTAATTAACATTTGCAGTACAAGAGTATTATTTGCTCCTAAACTTTTATTCCTTTTTGTTTTTGTATGCGGCTTGTCATACCTAATTGCTAGTTGCAAAACTAACTCCCGCTCACACACACACACATAGACACGATACAAGATGTTCTGAAAGTCCCACTATCAAAAACAAAATTCTCCTAACAGATAAAAACTCCAGCTAGCAGCTACAGAAATAATATTAGTATTACATAGTTCCATAGAAGTATTACATTGTATAACTTTATCATAGGAAAGGCATTACATTATTATAATATGGTAGCAGTGTATAGTAACATACCCTTTGGAAGGAGGAGTAGCTAGTAGCAGCGGGCGCGTGGGCAACGGCCACGGGTGCAGCCTGGATCACGGGAGCGTGGGCCACTGAGATAGCTGGCTGGGAAATCGTGTAGGCTGGCTGGTGGGAGATGCTCAGCTGTAAAGAAGAATAAAGAATAGGTTATAGATAGGTAATATTGTCAGATAACGTCTATTTATTTAGATTTTGTTAATTGTAAAGCAGAAACAGAAGAAAGTAAGTACCTAGTAAAGGAAGAAGATGTACTTACTTTCTGTTTGGTAAAATGTGCTATTCAAAGATCTTGAAAATTGATTATCGGGTAAGTATAACTTATTTACTAATTGTAAATTACTTTTCAAAAAGTTAAATATTAAAGATGAAAAAGTTCCTTACATTCTACTATTCTATTGGTTAATATTAAAATACTAGAAAAGAGGAAGTCTTTTAGGAACTGAAAACAATTAGGTATCATTTTGTTAATATCCATTTTTACACACAATATTTATATTTGATTGTACACCTTACAGCATCAACCCTTATCTACTACTGAAGCTCCAGAGGTCTACTTACAGCTGGGGCTGCAGCGTAGCTCGAGTATCCGGAGTATCCATATCCTCCCAGGCCCAAGCCTCCAAGGTAGCCGGGTTTGGGCTTGGCCGCAGCCACAGCGAGGAGGGCGAACAGGATCTGTAAGTATAATTGGGGTAACTTGAGAAAAGATGAGGTATTTTGTAGTCTATAATTTAATTGCATATTGAGAATAGTGTAAGTTTTTTGTAGAGAAAAATTCTCTTGTTTTCTGGATTCCGGATATAAGATGGATATAAAAAATATTTAAATAGGAATGAATAAGCAATGTTATCTACAATTTCTTACTTTCCAATTAATTAGCTTTTTGAGAAAGGTCTAAAATTTACTGTAGAAATTTTCAGATATTAGAAGTTATTATTTGGAGGGTAGTTTCATAAATAGAAACAAAAATATCGTTTCAAAACGCGAAATTTCACGTAGCTATATAAAAAATACTTATAAAATAGAGCTTTTAACTTTTTTCGTCTTAAACACTGTAAAATATAAAGAAAATTATGAAATTGATACATTCTATATAAAAAGTAACTTACGAAGGCACGCATGTTTCTGACCGTTGCTACCGAAGTAAGAATGTGGTATGGTCAATATTGCGCGCGCGCACCTTATATACCATTTAGGTATTTAGCTATATTTCTAGGTATCCTAGGTCGATTTAATTTTAGGTGTGTGTTATGTCCGCAAGGGCGGTTGCCTGACCATATAGGGCAGAGATTTAAATCGATCAATATTCTAGTGGTCTTCGTGTAAGGGTGTGTAAATGAGGTTGTATGGAGTAATTGGACTTTTTATATACTTTGTTTCATATGCTATTTGTTTGAGCTTTTTTTGCAAGTTGAATATTTTGTAGGCTGGTTTAATTTTTAATTCATGAGACATCAGTTACTTATAAATTTTGAATATTTAATAAGGTACAGTTGTTACTATACGATTTTTCGCCATAGGTGTTAATACGAATTAATAAGTTCAGTTAAGAAATAAAGTTGGTATTTAAAACTGATATTATATAGGATAGGACTGATGGGCAGGCAAAATAAAATTAGCCGTTAAATTCAAAAAGTATTTCCGGGTATTATCAAACGATATTTAACAAGGATATTTAACAAAGAAGTCATCGATTTTCCTATTCTTAGTTGAATCGCATAGTAATACAATTCGCGATGAAATAAATATCGTAGGTATTTGATATTAATAATTTATACTGTTTATATTAAATAGTATAAGTGTGTACAAGAAGTGTAATTCAAAATATTACCATTAATATATCAATTTAAATTAATAATGATAAAGGAAGTTTTCGTCGAATGCATAAGTTGCTATGTTTTGTTTTGTTTCTATATTATCAGTTCGCTTCTGTAGTTCATTTTGTTACAATCTTATTTATACTATGTAATGACTAGCTGCTTGCTCCGACTTCACTCGTGTAGAACTTTATTGAAAGTTCAGTTGGAACAATTTTTAACAACCATTATTCTAATATGAGATATGCTTGTTAGTTGTTACTTACTCCTCCTTCTTTCATATGTGCAATTAACAGTATTTCTTAAATTCGTATGCAATATTATAATAAACTAGCGGTCCGCCCCGGCTTCGCCCGTGGTACATATGAAAAATAGATGTTGGCCGATTCTCAGACTTACCCGATATGCACAGAAAATTTCATGAGAATCGGTCCACCCGTTTCGGAGGAGTATGCAGACTAACATTGTGACACGAGAATTTTATATATAAGACTAGCGGTCCGCCCCGGCTTCGCCCGTGGTACATATGAAAAATAGATGTTGGCCGATTCTCAGACTTACCCGATATGCACAGAAAATTTCATGAGAATCGGTCCACCCGTTTCGGAAGAGTAATATGCAGACTAACATTGTGACACGAGAAATTTATATATAAGATTATCCGAAATAAATAGTGAAAAATGTAACAAAACAGTTAATTCCGTTTGATAATGACCTCAGCAAACTTGACTCTGCTCATTGAAACGATGCGTAGTGATGTAACACTTGATAGTATCTAGGATTCATTGATGGAATCGACATCTTGTTTACGTAATACTAGTGGATCTATCTACTTGAAATACAAATCATGTTTGGTACTTTTACTGTTGAGAGCTTTTAAAATGATGAGGGTGATTAGTATATTCTTTTTGGTTCGTGCTGAGTAAGCAGTTATTAAAAATACGTTATATCGCGAAAATTGTAGACATTCATTAATTGTGATGAACTTTTAAAAAGCTTTATTGTTTTACGGCATTCGATATTTCGCTACAAAATGCATATATCTCTGATTTGGCCTTTCTTTTTACCATTATTTATCTATAAACCAACTATTATTATTTTTTTTACTCACGATTAATTACGTACGTGTAAAGTGGTAAAAAAATTAATACATACATACATAGCATATTTTGAGTACTTAAAAACATAATATGCTTGTTTTAAGCGCAGTCGGATAAAACTGGCTCACTGACCTAAAGTGTGGCCTAGACGTGCGAAACGAGGTTTCAACAATACAGATATTCTGTTTATTCCTATAAAGTTAGGGCTGGTAGAGCATTATAACGAACTGATGATAACCTATGAGTCCTATGACTAAAGAGACTACCTGATAGTAGGGGAGCCCAGGATGCTAAATGTGGATTTACTCGAGCGTCACGGGAACCTATTAGAATTGGTAGATTAGACCATAGCGAGAAAAAAAGGTCCTATAATGTTTTCACTTTTAGTGGTGGGGAAGGGTTTTTTGATTTTTTTTAATTTAAAAAAGAAAAAAATTGGCTTGGAAATACTCAAGCGCGTTAGATATTGATATTTTGCATGCTCCAGGACGTCACTGAAAAAAAGTATACGTTAATCTGACGATTTAAGTGGCGATTTAATCGCTATGAAGAAAGGGTACAAAATTAAAGTAATATTATTCGAGCGCGTCAGATTAATATATGGGGGGGTTAATTACAATATAAGAAGTCCCCATTTCGCTAATCTGACGATTCGAGCTCAACCTTAGGGAATTATGGATTATTCAAATTTTCCAGCGGGGCCCCTGAGCGCACCCACCAACCATAACTGCTCATATTGACTAGAGGTACTAATGAATAGCTAAGGTACCGTCCCTTATAGTAATCTGTCGCGCTCGAGTAAATCCCAAAATCCCCTCTTGGCCTCCCCTACTATGAGTATTGCTATGCGAAGTTTGGTTCACAGGGAATGGGAAACATTCGCGTGTAAGTTTAAAGAGCTTTTTTATTTCATTTACCATCGGGATTTAGTATTAGGAATTATTCTAGGCTCGTGGGTATGTATACCAAGGAGACTTTATTTTAACTCAATAGGAAATATTATTCAAATACGTTCAGACACTCACGTGATTTAATTCACATGTGATGATATTACGTAGTTCAGTTTTAAATAATTGGAACCGCAGTGTTTATATGAATGTTATATGTTTATATACAATAGTGATAGCTGATAACAGTTGGGCGTGAAGCCAAGAATGTTCCTCATCAGAATTCCTAACAGTCTTCACTAGTGTCTAGTTAAGCCGGACATAATTATACAGTTTCTTTACCCCTTATCATCCCTGGAGGGCACAGGAAAATACTAACAAAAAGTACAAAGTCTTATAATTTCTTTGATATAATCCGTGCAAAAAGGACGCAGGGTGGTAGATTTGGACATAGAAGATGGTAATCGATACTAAATAAATAGTTGTTACTCAATTTCGATCAGATCGTGGCGTGTGTGAATATAGTCCCGAAGTGGTTACTCAATAAACTAAACTTTTCATAAATGCTCATCAATTTTCATTTAGAATATAATATTCATTATTATGCTTCAGGAAGCATATTCTATGCATATCTACAAAGGCCGATTTTATTCGTATAAATTTCAAATTGAAGCTGGATATTTTACTTTATTTGCATTACACATTGTTCATCAGACTGCAACATAAAAATCTAAATATACAGGGTGGAAGGTTAAGATGGGGCATGAAGGGCAGGTACCTTAACCATTGTAGCTACATGAAAACGTTCTTAGGAGACTATCCTTAAATTCTTGAGAAATTTTAATCTGCATTCACAGATTTTTGAAAAAATGTACGGTCAGCAAGGAAATCGGCAGTTTTCAAAAAAATTTTTTTTGATGCCAATCGATCCAGTTTCTCATGGGGATCAAAACACTCTAAAAGACCAACTGAGGTATGAGTACTAGAAAAGTCAGAAATCGCGAAAAACTATTTCCACACATTCACTAAGAAAATAAGTGATTCAACAAAAGATGCGCTAATAGAAAACTCTAATGAGATTTTCAGGCTTCAATATTTTTTGTTTCTGATTATTAAAACACATACTGATAATAAGAAGAAACATTAATTTAATTAAACGGTTGTCAAAGAAAATAAAAAATAACAGAATAATAACAAAAAACAACATTTAAAGTGGTGATAATTCCAGAATTTCTGATATAATTTACATAAAACTTATGATAATATGAGATGCTCAAAGTGGTCACCGTTTTGACGTAAACATAGGTTTGTTCGTTTTACTACTGAGCGCGTAGCAGCCGACAACTTATTTGGGTGAATTCAGTAAAGTATTGCAGAAAGTGAATCTTTTAGTTCTTGAGCATTGTTGTATGATCTTTTATAAATTTCATTCTTTACATAACCCCAGATGAAAAAATCTAGAGGTGTCAAGTCGGGGCTACGGGGCGGCCATCACCACTTTAAATGTTGTTTTTTTGTTATTATTTTGTTATTTTTTATTTTCTTTGACAACCGTTCAATTAAATTTTTGTTTCTTCTTATTATCAGTATGTGTTTTAATAATCAGAAACAAAAAATTTTGAAGCCTGAAAATCTCTTTGGAGTTTTCTATTAGCGCATCTTTTGTTGAATCACTTATTTTCTTAGTGAATGTGTGGAAATAGTTTTTCGCGATTTCTGACTTTTCTAGTACTCATACCTCAGTTGGTCTTTTAGAGTGTTTTGATCCCCATGAGAAACTGGATCGATTGGCATCAAAAAAAATTTTTTTGAAAACTGCCGATTTCCTTGCTGACCGTACATTTTATCAAAAATCTGTGAATGCAGATTAAAATTTCTCAAGAATTTAAGGATAGTCTCCTAAGATCGTTTTCATGGAGCTACAACGGTTAAGGTACCTGCCCTTCATGCCCCATCTTAACCTTCCACCCTGTATAGGTATGGCTTCTTATCTATAATCCGATATCTCATAAAAACTACCTATCAAGTTTCACACGACTAGATAATATGTATTTCAAGTGAATTTATTTATGTGATCGCAATGATAATAAATAAAACATTTTCTAAATAAAGCGTCAGTACGATTGCGAATTTCATTCACAACATTACATAAGTGGATTGCAAAATATGAATCAATAAAAAGTAGCTGGGACATGAAACTGAATTTCTAATGAATAATACATTCTATAATTGCAGTTTTCTTATTTCACTCGCGAAAGCTTCAAGTGAGAAAATATAATTTGTTTCAGTAATTATGTATTACAATTTTTTAAGTAACAGAATGGAAATAGAAATGACACAGTACACAAGAATTAATCTTAAAAAAATACAGAGGCGAGATATATATTTTGCAGTTTGCTCGTTTATTCTTAAAAGCTTAAGCTTTGTAACCCTTAGATATTGGAATTGGATAAATGAATATAAAATATATGTAGCGGAGGTATTTTTATAACCGGGTTTTCCCGGGCAAATCTAGGACAAACGGCTAAAACACGTTACATAATATATTAATACATTGTTACCATAAACTTGTATAATCTCCAATAACACATTTTAATGATTCGATGGTGACCGTTTTTATAATTTCCTTGAGTATCCGCAGACTAATTATTATTATCAAGCTTAATCGTAGAACAACTATAAAATAAAATCCTGCAACATAATATATTTATTACTAATTGCCTTATTAATTTAAATGTTACGAAATAATATAAAATTATCTTGTTAATTTCTTAGGAACGATTAAGAAAACAAATGAATCGAAACATTTTATGTTGCATGTCTATTTTGAGATCTAGTTTTGTCAATTAATATTATTAAGACTTTCACTAGTATCCCAGATAGGCGTTGTCTTTACTGAGTTCAGACAATTTCATAATCTCTCTGCGCTTTACTTGCGTTATAGTTCATTTTGTAATGCTACATAGTTACTGTTTTATTTATAAGATTGTTGCTAAAAATAAGATAGCTGTTATTTACTTTATTTTACTAAATGCATTATAATTTCTGATACTATGTTCACATTATAAGCCAAATTCATTTCGTATCATTCAATCCGTTTCGTAGTTTTAAATATTTAAGCATATAAAGGGACATAGGGACATCCGACATAGAGAAAGCGACTTTTCTTTATATCTACTATGTAGTGATGATGAAGGTATGTTTGTTCTTCATAAGAATTGTGAAGGTTTGTTCTTTATAAAATGTAAACAGTGCAACGCATTACTTTAATGGTACACTTACAGGTAAATTGTAAACATATTTGCTAAACGGACGAAGATTTTAGAAATGTAAACAATTTTAATACGCAACTCATAAAGCGGTAAAAACTTAACTATTCAAAATTATCATAACACCTAGTTAATTAATACATAAACATTTTTACCATAATCTTATGATTTTTTTGTTTGAACAGAGTATGTAAGAGTGATTAGCTACCGCTTGCAGTTGCAAAACAAAAATTCTATGCCAGACCATAATTTTATAACAGAATTCCATGGATATTAGAGCCATTACGGTTCTTCGGAATTTTAGATATACATATTTGATTACGCTAGACGTATGGGAGCTGGGTCTAATTATCTTTCAATGACTAAACAATTATAATGAGCAAACGACAATATTTTTTTAAGATAAAGAATTTGTAAGCGCGAAAGCCTCCCGGTAAATTAAAATATAGTCAAAAAACCGTACAACACATCTGCATCGTGAGGAAACTGGCATGACAAAAGAAAAAAGGCAGTATGTGTAATTTTCTTCTAACTTGGTCATCGTAGCGGATTATGGTTCTTGTCCCAACCCTAAGAAAAGCCTGATATTATTAATATTGACTCATAAATATATTATTTTTTATATGCTAAATAATATTATGTTTGTATAAAATATATAGGACAGCGGTGATACACTGCATATTTTCGGTGAAGCTTCTTTAACCGTTAACGTAGATATTATATTTTTATTCAAATGTATCTTAAAGCTATAAATATACAATAACATTTAAGTTGTTTTTAATGAGAATTTTTTAAATTGATAGTCAAGTTTTTAATTGCTTAGATTGCAACCTGTCAGCAAATATGGTAGGTAACCTGAGGTCTGTATTTATTACAATTTAGAATTAAGTACATAACATTGCGTACATTATGTGGCGATTAGCAAATATGTATGTGTATGTATGATAAAAATTCTCATATTCATATAATTTTAGTTATGGGAACAAAAACTTTTTAATGGCGACGATATGGTATTTTAACCATGTTCCCTAATTAAATTTCTATATTGGATTCGATTTAATATCATTATTACCAACTTGATAATATAGGAATTTTTTTGTAGTTAATGCAGTCAATAACTGCTTTTAAATATCACACTATCATGCTCTAATGATTAGGGCATGATAGTGTAATAGGAATTTGTAATAGTGGATAGGAAAAGGAAAGGAATGACTGTGCATAGTGATAATTTTTATTTGTAAGCATATTTTCTTTCAGATGTTTATTCAAATGAAGCACATCACATGATCAGGTGTCGTAGAGGTTTAATTTTTTTCATTTCCATGCAGAAAAAAAGGTGTCTTTTCACCCAGAAACTTTTCAACGTTACATTCTTAAAATTGTTTAAAATTCAAACGCGTTGCAAGTAGAAATGTCGATTACAAACTAAATTTTACGAGTGCTCGCGTTAGGTTAGAGTCTAGAATTTAGTTTGAAATCTAGATTCATACCTCGCTTAGGAGTCTATGAATTACGCAAAAATATGCTCCACTTTCAACTAGACGACTTTTTGTTGATGCACATTCGTTAAGTTAAATACACTGGGCTATTAACTTGTTGCTAACATGACTTTTAACGTGTTTATTGTTGACTAGTTTTTATGTATTTCCTTTTATGTAAAACTGAAATCGTCAAACAAAAATGTACCCTAGGCAGTATTTTTCAATAATTTTAGACTCTTTATCAGAATTATTGTGAAAATTAATTTTATCTCAATAAGGTGATCTTTTACGGGGACTCATGTTGATCGATCTCGATGACTTTTTAATTATTTTGAGATCTTTAAAGCAAAATGGCCCACAGGAAGTAGCTGGGAGCTACTGACATATTATTTTTAACTGTATATTCTAAAACATAGGGAAAAATCAACATAAAATACGTAAAGTACTGTTTTTATGAACCTTCATCACATGATATCTGGAAATTGGCCCATTGACCAAGCTACCGGGTAGCCGTGCGATGGTAGCAAATACTAACACTATCCAATCGTTCACATTTCATCCGTCAGAAAATAGGTGAAGTCTGGCGGCCCTGGGATCCTGTACTATTAGATACCTACTACAAAATATGTAAATCGGTACGTTTGACGTCGGTACTTAAAGACAAACATGGTAGAAATGATATGGAAAATATCCGGACATAACAATATAAAAGGTTTTTATACCTCTTGACTTATTTAACCCTTTTATAAAAAAGCGGATGGAGATACGAATAGTATTTTGCAATAAAAAGTATGTAAATAGCAATGTCACAAGCGAGAATTCTATGATTTCCATGAGTCACTTTCCTCTACATAAAGTTGCGACTCCAGTAAATACTTTCAGATGATGATAATCTTAGTTTCAATATTAAATAATGTAGACCGAATATTAGCCTAAATGCGTTGTATAACTGTTTGTTAATGATTCTACATTTTAGAACAGTGTTTTTTATAATGTGTTATTGTAGTAAATCAAAACAGATTGGCGTTTTAACTTTTAACATGTTCAAATTAATTACTGATGTTATCGAATTGAACGTGATGTCACGTGATTTTAGTTTTTGTTTTTTAAATCGGGTATTCATTACCGCTTTTATTATCATTGAAAATGAAACTGAAAACGAACATAAAGATAATTGTAATCTCAATTATGGGAGATACGTAATTTGAAATTCTTAAAAATGGGTGATCTCTACTTTATCCATTAAAAAATCGTTGACATTGATTAATTTAGTTGAGCTTTGTGGTTTCTACAGCAATATAGTATAAAGTACATTTGAAGATATAAATCAAAGTATGTACCTATATTATATATAGATGTATTTCTTTGATTAAAAATTTTTTAACATATCTAGTAATGGATAAAACTCCTTAGTATCAATAACGAGCGTTACAAATTAAGTGTGTCGGTATGCCACTTTATGGTTGTGAAGAAACTAAATAAACGACCGGTCGGCAAATATAGATATATTTATATATAGATATATGTGCATATTTAAAAAGTTAGCGCAAGTTTGTAAGTACCTAGTGGTTTTTAAATGCATTTGGAATTTGATATTATACAGTCAAGTTGGCAAGATGTATGTTTACATAGAATCAATAAATTATTTTAATGTATAAACTTTAATATGTTCGTTAATATTGAATTCAATTTTTTTCACTTTCTAAGCTGTTTGTACGTCTTTATGCGTCTTATATCACGCAAATGATTTAGAAATAGTTCGGTTTTTTTGCTTATTTACCACTGAAATTAGTAGACTGAAATGTGCTAGTTATAATGGAGATGTTCAATCGAATGTAATGAAGAGAGTTATACATTTGTAAAAAATACTTCCTAAATTAATACTTAGTTTAAAACTCGTGTAATATTATAACAAGAAGGTGTCGTATTAATTCCAAGCTCTAAAACGTTACAAAGAATTGTGAAACTTATCATAATTAAAAATTAAACATTTGTTCTAGGTCTTATCGCCATACCAAAAGGCTAATAAAGGGTTTTCATTCAGACAAATAGAAAGAATGGAGAGAAATAAATTAAAATGACATGCATTGTTATAATCTTCGGCTATGATGCATGCGGTAGAAGCATGTAGACGAATTGAAAAATAAGGGTAGCATTATAGATTTATACGCAATTAGTGAGAAACTCTATCACAAATTACACAAAGAATCTTTTCTATAATTCACGACAATCCCTAATAAAAAACATGTCAACGTATCTAGTCCAAATAATATTTGTATGAAGTGTAAGTAGTTTACTTGTATGGGTTCGATCGATGTCCATTAATGATGCATGTTAACACTGATCGATGGGGCTGTAGGCCGAGAGCTGAATATTTATTTTCTGTACAAATTTTATTCTATTTTTTTCATGAAGGTTTAATTTATTCTCTATTTATTTTTTAAAGAGACATAGAATCTGGCTGGATGTAATTAGCAACATAGGGGTATTTCTTGTTAAATAACGAGCATTTATTTTAATTTAAAGGCACAACAAAGAAACAGAAAACATATCTATTTTTCCCGATACATATTTAAACAATAAATTTATCGCTGACATTTTTCCCTGAATTTAAAAGGTCAATGTTTTCTCGTAGCTAAAAAAAATATTCACGCATCAAGACATTCACTCACACATACACGATAAGTCTTTCCTTTTTTGTTTTTGCGTGTTTCATATTTTCTTTCTAATTCTTCAGATCAACACTAAAGCTTCTTTGAAAATACAATATCGTGTGAAAAATATCCATTAGCATTTGTTACATACTCCACGCATACGGCATCATTTGCCTGGAAATTGAGCTTCGGAAGCAAACATTATATGGACAGACTACATTTTGCTATACTTTACATTGCTATTTATTAAATTGCTTGTAAACAATATTCATCAAATTAAAAATTCTTCGTACTGTACATTCAATTCCTATTCATATTGAAAACGTTATTAAAAGAAAGCTTTTATCTCCATGTCTTTGCCTATATACAATCAAGCAAAGGCTGGTAAAATAGCCGCAACTAACCTAGATTACCACTAGACCTAAGCGTCACCTGTAATTTGTCTAGAAATGGTGCCGTGTCACGAGATCATAAATATACAGATAAATAAACGTATATCATATTAAATATCAATGCCTCATTATGTTGTTGTTTTACACAAACATTAATAGCATTCGTGATTTTAATAATTTTGTGTTGTTTCGTGTGGATAGACAGTCAGATAATTTTAACAAGAAGTCAAATTATGATAATTACCATAAACATGCGCCGCTAATTCACGTTAATCGATTTCACGTTCCCAAGTGTTAAGGTGATGAATTAATTTTTCTAACATTTACGGCCCTTTTTAAACCTTCGTAATTTTTATATTATTAAAGTTGTCGTGATGAAAATTCTTGACAAGAAAGTTCAATAGTAACTCAATACGTCTACCGTTTTAGAAACATGATTCCATGATATTTTCTCGATAGAAAAAAAATACAAAGTTCTCATTGTTTTTTTTTTTTAATCTCTGGCATCTTCAAAATAACAAACGTAAAGTTACGACTTTTTGGATATTAACTATAAAATATACAACCTATACGTCTACCGTGTTAGAATTTTGAAATATGCGATGGTTTTGAAATAAACAAGAAATACTTGAAATTAGCGCGCGACCAGCCAATATAGCGAGAGCCGCCCTGTACCTTCCCACCCCGATCGCTGCACGAGTCATTCCCGCTACGGCCGTCACACGGGGAACTTGTGTCGCTTGCGCAATCGTAAAAAAGGGTGACAACACGATAAGACAAAATGAGACAAATGGGGACAATAAAGAAAATAAGAAGAAGACACATAAAGGTTGGAGAAAAAAGAATGCTTACAATTGGAACAAATTAATGAAGAAGTTGGTTTTATTTTAAATTTGATGATAATTGTATTATAGACGATGTTTGATATGTACCCCTGTTTTAAGTACATAACGAATGTGTAAGATTTTTTTCATTTATAGCATAGATAATCTTTTCAGAAATCCGGAATCCAGAAGGAAAATAAACCCACTGATTGTTCACAATGTGTCTCACTCCTTCGTAAGTACCTTTATTCAGTCAAAAATGTATGTTATCAACGTTCTACTGGTTTTATCGCATGATTCCATTTTTAGCAAAAAGCAACAAAGTGCAAAGAAATAAAAAATCATGGTGAACTTAGTGGAAGTATGGCGGACGTGATATGGAACAGGAGCTCATTGGAGTAGTATTATATTTAAAAAAAATACGAAAAAATTTCAAGAATTACATTTCTTAGTAGGTGGTAGATAAGTATGTTGTATAAAGAATTTAATGTTGATATTTATTTCATTTATACTTACTACACCTGTGCGGGAAATTGCTTAGTACTAAAACAGGTTTATATTCATATTTACATAGTAATGTGAGTTTTCATTTCGAAAAATGTTGTGTAAGTATATTAAATTGAGTTCCTGGGTGATCTGGAAACACAATTGGGCCCGGAAGATGGCGCTGCAGTCACTCCTCCTAATCACATGAACCGATTTGGATGAATATTTGTGTGCACATTTCATTGTTGTGGGATGATTGGTTGATTCGTTTTCACATTAGCTAATATTATGTATTTTTGTTGTTAGAAAGTAAACTTAATTTAATGTTTATAATACATTATTATTGGTATAAATAAGCCAGTGTTCGTCTCACATTGCTGTACCTGCCTACCTACCCTACCAGGGCCTAACTTTGTTCTGGCTATTTTATTTTGATTATTTGTAATGAATAATTAGAATTATTATAATAGAGTGCAAAAAATAAATACATATTTTGTGTTTTTTTTTTAAACAATTTTTTTATTTAAAAAAATATCATTCCGACCGCGGCTTTGCCCGCGTGGAATTAGGTTATATCGTGAATCCTGTTTTATCCCACAGAAGTGTTCAGTTCGGATAAAAAGTATCCTATCTGTAAATCCAGGCAATTAGCTATATTTTATCAAAATAGCTATATTTTATCAATTAGTATTGACGTGATTAAGTAACAACTAACAAAAAAATATACAAATTAACATCCAAAGTTTCGCATCAGTTTTACTGTATTAGTGATATCTTCCACTCTTGACTTTGACTGAGAAGAATTAGTGTTTATAACTTCTTTCAGAAATAGTACCTTTCATTTCTGGGCATGATGTAATATCTACGTCAGCATCAAATTCTATCTAAATCAATTCAGTAGTCCGCGTTATTGAGTACCATTTCATTTTTTCAGAGTAACAATATTTTTTGTTATTTTAAAGATTATTTATAACCTGTATTATTTTGTAATAAAGTAAACATTACGAAATAATAATAATTATTAATAATGTCTAAGTAGTTGTTAAAAAGAGGATTATTTGTTTATAAGCAAGAAAATAAAACCAATGAATCAACAATTAAATAAATGTATAACAATATTATAACTGTATGACGACTCCATACATGTTTGTCCCGAGTCGGCCAGCGGCAGCGCGGCGAGTTTGCAAGAATGACTTCGCGCACACCCGCGTTCGCGATAGCGAGCTATTAGACTCCGCCCGCCAGGCAGTGGATTTTTTTTTGTGTATCGTCTTAATACAACTACTTATACCTATGCAATAAAATTTAATGAAAACTGTTTTAAGTGATGGTAGTTTAAAAATATTGTTGTGAGCGTTTTTATCGTTTTAAAATCGTTTTATTTGATTTTCATCAAAATACGCATAGATTTAGTTCTTACATAGATTCGAAAATATCGCTCAAACCGTTGACTGTACAAACTGTACTTTAAATTTAATTTCAACGCCATCTAGTGAAGGCTGAGTGAACAACTTAATCCAACATATAATATTATTTGAACCACATGTGAAGCAAAGAATAGTCTAGCTTTACGTAACTAGTATGTAATCGTTATCGTACACTTACTGAAATAGTTTACATAATTTTATATAGATAGCGCTTTTAACATAGGTTCTACATTTTCACTGTAAAGAAAATACAAATGCTTGTTACATATTTTCAACTGAAAGCAAGTTATCTTATGTTTTTTGTATAACAAATAAGCACCTTTAAATTAATCTCGATAATTAGGGTCGCTTTTATTTGGGTACTTGCAGTAATCTATATAATTAGTTTACCTCAGTAATTTCCCATTACTTCATACAAGCAACGTAACAACTTCAGATTCTGAAGTCCAAAAATATTTTAGGTACTAGTTATTTATATTTTCCTATTTGTTAGTTCAGTAATATCTAATAATCAAGAAAGCGCTAAAAGTTTAACGCTTGTTTTTATTTTATCAGAGGCCAGTTAGAGTATCTTAGCTATCAATATCCAACAGGGGCAACAGGCATTAACATTTCTAACTATATCTGTGCTTTTATTTATATTTTAAAATGTAGCGCTATCTTGAACCTTAAAGGTAAAACGATAAAATAGTCTTGGTATCTTTCTATCATCTAATCTACAAAATTAATAGTCCTGATTATGTAATTTTTTGCATCACGGGCTCTTCAACTACAACAAATACATTACAGTTTACATAATAGAAAAGTTAACAACAGAAAAAAAAATATATTAAAAAAAGACGTGTGGCACTCGGGGACTGCCGCGGTAAAGCTATTGCATAGCATGCCTTCAAGCCACACTTCCGTGTCCGTCGGAGTGGGGAGCGTGAGGTTTTTTCGTTACGGAATTTCTCGATTCAGTCCCTGCGCTCAAGGCCCGCGATAGAAGCTATGCAATAGCTTAAAATAATAAGTTAAATAATTAATTAGTGAGTATGTACACCTATTACAAAATAACCAGTTCGTAATTTCTTATTATATTGTAAGGTTATCTCATCTAGGTAACACGCAGTCTCACAGGTTATTCTATTGTTATAATTCTGCTTTTATTGTAGTATCTACTTCATATTTCATAACAAGATTGTACAATATGCTTTCTTGTGTAGGATTTTTTAATATTCCTCTAAGAAGAAAATCTATTATTTAAATACGGTCATACTTTTATTTTTGTGTTATCTTTTGGGTCTTTCACAGAATTTATTTTTATGATCTGCCAAAATTCAAAAATTTATAATGAATCTATACTTCTTAAGATTAAACCCTAATTTTTTATATACCTAGTCCTCAATAAAGTAATTGCCTATCTAATACAAAAATAGTTTTTTATTAGAATCGAATAAAGAAGAGTAGTTCCTGGATTTAATCGGTAATTTACCAACTTGCATTGATTTTTAGACGCGCCCACGACGTCTCGGTCCTTGATGATGATGAGCAAGTTTTTCACGCGAAATTGCAGCATTATGCTCTTATTAATTCCTTAATAATAATAAATATAAACAATTACTAACATTTTTTTTAATTTCAACTAGAACTTACTACGAGATACAATTAATACTTTTTAACCACAAACAATATTATTACACTATTTAAACTCATTGACCTATGCACAAGAAGGATGTTAATATTAAAAACTACAAAATAATATACAAAAAATATTTTCTCGAATTAATTAAAACAATAAAATAAACATAAAAAACAACATTGTAATGAACACCCTGTATTTGTATGTCATGAATAGATAAGGAACCGGTTTATGTAGTCACATCTTTTGTCTTCCTTGCGAATAACAAACGGTGTTTATGCGACTGTGAGCGTTGCTACAAACCTCGTAAGGTTTCGCATCGCAAAATTGTGTTTTAAATAAATGTGAAATTTTGTTTTCTAATAAATAAATAAAATAAATAAATAAACATATTACGTCTATTAATTATGTCGATATTAGTAAAGACCAAAAACTACGTGATATTCATGTGGATATAAGTCCATAATAATATCCCAAAGTCAACCAACTATCAAAGATAATTTCGATCCAATATCTAAATTATGTAATGCATGGAAATAGGTTCCGGGTTCGATGCCGGTCACGTGCAACACGCCGTTACAATAATATAAGCAGCCCTGCGGTCATTGTTATAGTTAAACATATTATACATATTGAATTTAGATTATATAATTTTGGACATTATAAAAATATATGGTATATTTCAACATCGTATACCTAGGTATGTGTGCTATATTTAAATAAGATATTTATAAATGTGTTGTACCATCCTTCAGCTGTGGCCATTCAGGTTACCTATCTTAATCTCGAATTTTAATATTCCGAATATCATAATCCAGAAAACGTTTGGACATTTTTTCATAACCCCGAATTTTAAAATTTCGAAGTTTTGTTTGCCATATAATCGCAACTCCGAATTTCATTTGCCCATTTCTTTATTTGTACGACGTTTTACAATCCAGACGAATGAGTTCCAGACATACGAAATCTAAATGCACAAAATCCAGATGACCGTAATCCATATGCACGAAAGCCAGATTTTTAAAACACAAATTTTTGAAATACAGTTGATTGATATACAGGCAAACAATGTCCAGATTTTTGAAATTCAAATAAACGATATCGAGCAAAACGTAATCCTTCCAGGGTGACGCAGCACGAACCTAACCTAACCTTCTAAATAGATTTTAACACTTTAACCTTTCTGTAATGGGCAAGTAAAACAATAGCGAGTCGGTTCTGGCACTCGCCGGCCGCTGCCGCGGCACGCTCGCTCGGCTCGTGCATGGGGGGTCACAGTTCAAACCTAACCTAACCTACTGAGTCGAATTTGACACTTAAACCTTTCTGTAATGGGCAAGTAAAACAATAGCGAGTCGGTTCTGGCACTCGCCGGCCGCTGCCGCGGCACGCTCGCTTCGCTCGCTCGGCTCGTGCATGGGGGGTCACAGTTCAAACCTAACCTAACCAACTGAGTCGACTTTGACACTAAAACCGGTCTGTAATGGACAAGTAAAACAATAAATTTACTTACTGACAATGTTTATTTTCAGTCGATAGTAAAGGTATAATCACGATTGTATGGAAATCAAATAAAAAGATTATAAAAATCTGGCAATAGTTTATCTGTTATACGATTATATGGGAACCAAATAAAAAGATTATGAAAATTTGGCAATAGTTTATTTGGAAAATGGTACGATGGGAAACAAAAAAAAGTATTTTGAGAATCTGGTATAATGAGATCTGTATTATGAGAATACGGGAAACAAAAAATACTTTTTAAAAATCTGGTTTTGGTGCATCTGGAAATTGATTCATCTGGGAAATTAAAAAAGGAATTTTAAAAATTTGTCATTCATTACATCTGTCTTTTAAAAGTTCTAAGTCTAACAACCGTTTTCGGGGTTTTAAGATTCGGGTAATAGAAATTCGAGTTTTTAATAGGTTACCGGCCATTCAGTACCAAACAAACAAATAAAATTGCATGAAAATCTTCCCAGACGTTTCGGATGCATTTGCGACACAGTATTTGTAGATTTTTAAATATCATTGTCTTATATTTTACGAAATTGGACAAGTCAGTCTTATTGATAATTCTATTATTTTTACGAAATATTTTAACAAGGTAAAAAATTGAACAATTAAAAGGTAAAACACCTCATTCCTTGCTCTAATAAATAAATATTAATTTGCGTGCTGTCTACGCATTAGTAACTTCTGCTAATTCGTTTGTTAAATAGAACAGCAAAAAATATTGTTACAATTATTCACTTTAATCATATTATTATTAAATTCATTATTTATAAACAAATGAAAATAATATATTTTTCTTACCTAGTCAAAAATTGTATCAATTAAAATATCTATTCATTTTAAGTCGTAGTATATTATTATTAGTCTGTGGTGCTACGTATAGTATAGAACCAATTAAAACTATTGAAAAATAAAGTGAAATGAAATAAATGAAAATAATATTATTGTTACTGATTAATAATTATTAACAGTGTATTATGATGCGATCATCAATTAAGTCATCATTAGAAATCATTAACCCTATTTAGGTTATCTAGGGCGCCTAGGTTAGGCTTAGGTTGTGTAATTACCTGTCAGATAACCACCCAAAGGAATGAGGATATGATATAATTTGCTGAGGTAATAGTATCTAGGAGATATCTAGCTTATGAGGTTATGGTGGTTGTATGTACATTTAAGAGTACCTAAGTTGTAAGTAGGTAGGTACTAGGTTATTTTTTATGATGTTTTGAAAATTCTAATGATTTTATTAAAAATATTAAGGAAAGGTTGTATGTTACTACAATGAAAATATATTTTTTTCCGCTATTTTTCTTTTACTTTGTTTTTTGTATGATCACAGTAAAAGTTTACAGTGGTACTACGATCGTCTATGTTTTTAAAGATTTTTATTATGCTTATGTGTTTTCATTTGTGATGTTTTGTATAACTGTGTACATTTTCATTAATATAAATGATATAATAATATTATTTAAGGTGGGTTATTCAGAAGTAAATAAAATAAGTAAGTTTTCATACAACCATTTATTATGAAAAAGGTTCGTAATAGTTTTTAGCCGACTGCGGTCGAAATAAACTCATTGTTGAAGCTTAAATCTAAACATTAGAAATACTATATACAAAAGTACAAAAACCAGGTACTTAGTTTGCTCTTTTAAAGAGATCGAGCGTTTTACAAATATATAATATTCAGCGACATCAGTTTCAGTGTAACATTTTGTTAAAGCTTTAATTTGTTAAGTTTAAAGACCACAAATAATTGTTCCACAAAAGGTGTTTGTCCAAAAACGATTTGTTAAACAATTATGTGCCCAAGACAAAAATACTATAGTGATATAGAATTTGTGGGTATATTAAAGAGCATAACACTACGCATCTATTAACCTCCAAATTTGGCGACAAGCAACTATAATTTGTACCGTTTACGGTCGCGATCTCCTTACATTGAGACAGGCGGTTTAGCAAAGCTTTGTACCTAAATTGCACGACCCTACCCCCATGTGCTTACAACTAGATCACAACTCGTGACTTTAGCCTCTAATGCCTTGTCGGTATTCGGTTCTACTCATCAGTCTTAAATTTAAAAGCTCCGAGCGTAGTGTGGCTAGGGTGTACACACGATTTAGTATAGAAAAGTGCTGACACATTTGCAACAAGATACCGTTCACGTATCTTGAGTGTTGATACGTGAACTACTGGAATATCAAGACAGTATACTGTATACAATAATAATGGTCATTAATTACTCTTGCCTCATAACGCCCAAGCACGCCGCCCTAACAACCGAATATTACTAGTGTAGCAGTTTAGTGGATGCCGTGACCACTGCTGATGATGCCGTGACCGCTGCTGATGATACCGTGACCGCTGCTGATACCGCCGTGGAGACCGTAGCCGCTGCTGTAGCTGCTGTAGCCGCCTCCGTAACCGCCTCCGTATCCGCTGCCGTAACCGCTGCCGAAACCGCTGCTGATACCGCCTCCGAAACCGCCGCCGAAACCGCTTCCCAATCCACCGCCGAGACCGCCGCTAGAGACGGCAACTGGCACGGCTACTGGTTGAGCGACTGGCACGGCGACTGGCCTGGGCACTGGGACGGGGTAGGGGGCTGGCACTGGGACTCCGACCTGAAAGATTTTTGTGATTTGTTAGCACAGTTTGTTAGGGAACATTTTATTGACTGAAGTATGAAACATGTCACACGCTGGTAGGAATTTTGTCAGTAAGTACTGTTATATTGTAAACTTTCAAAATCTGGTGTAGGGCTAAAATTTTTATAATATGCTATTAATCACAGGAGACTTGTATTTGGTATATACATAACGAAATATTATAATCCTTTTTTAACATTCTGTTCGTTAGTTTATCTTCTCGAAGTTAATATTATGGTAAGTAATATTGCCTCACCTGTCTAACAACTGGGTAGGGAACAGCGTGGGGCACTGGGTAGGGCACGGGCCTGTCAACGGGCACAGCTACGGGCTTCTCGACAGTTACTGGGTAAGGCCTGGGTACGTGCACGGGGTAGGGACGGTCTACTGGGACGGGGACTGCAACCTGTAATGTAAAGATGAAAACATGTATTTACTTTAGAAAGAGATTTTAAGTTTACCAGTCTAAAAATTTACATTATTTGAGTGAGCTAATTTTCCGTATTTTTATAGCACGTACATCACAGTACGCAGTATGTCTATAGCACGCACGATACTTCATGATGTTTATGAAACGAAATTTCATTATATTTCCTCTTTTATTCTTTTATCAAAAAAAAATTCCAATAGATCAGACGCATTATATCTTATCTACTTTTATTAAGCTGCCAAGATGCACTTTCCATCATCTACATAAACAACCTTTAATTAATATAACCATATTACCTTAACGGGAACAGCAACAGGCCTGTCAACAGCAACTGGGTAAGGAGCAGGCACGGGCACTCCAACGTGCTTGGTCACAGTGGTGTGGACATTAGCGCCGACGATGGTGCCGGATCCAAGACCGATACCGCTGCCAATGCCGCTGCCGAGACCGCTGCTCAGACCGCCGCCATAACCGCCGCCGTAACCGCCTTTAAATAATTAACAATTAAATAATCGTATAGTTAAGTTTTGCTTAGAATTATTAGTTTGAGCATGGGTATTCTAGAGCAGAAGTTACGAGCTGCAGATAATATTTATATAATTATTTTAATAGAGCTCACAATTATAATACCTATTTGGAAAAGGATCTATTTTACTAGCTTTAAAAACCTGTATTAAGTAAGAGGACAAATTTGTAAGTGTTGCTTTATTATTAACAGAGCGAAGGATATATCTTACATCCAGAATTTTGGATATGCAACGCATTTATATTATTAGCAACATTATTCAATTCATACCTAACTTAATCCAGTAGCACTTATTATAACGTGTATTCGCTAATAATATTCTACGTAAAGATCGAGTTTTATGTGTTGTATAAGAGTTTGGGATTATGCAAATGTAACTTTATTATTGTAATTTGTAACACGTAAATAAATATTACTTCATAAACAAGTGTTTACATATTATCGTATTCCTTGGTATATGGAGTTCGTCAACTATGTATTATAGTGGAACAGGGTATAGAGAGTTTATTTCAAATATTCCTGTCACTGTCCAGAATGATACATAAAATACTTTACTACCCCTTTAGACCAACAAGGAAACAAGAGACCTTACTTCTACAAATTTTAGGCTGATTTCACCTCTTTAGGTCGCGTTACTTCTGACCATATCAATTAAATTGTAAAATATTGATCATTCATTGTAAGATAAGATATTATGCAGAATACATCCCGAATTTGTAGAAATACAGCCATAAGAAAACTTGAAATTACCTCCAAGACCGCCGTATCCATAGCCAAGGCTAGATCCCGATGAGATGTATCCTCCACTCAGTCCATGGCCGCCCAGACTGCTTCCATACAGACCGCCATAGTGTCCCACCAGGCCGCTTCGCTTTTGCACCACTTTAGTGGGCTCCTTGCTGGGCTCAGCGAAGACCGCTGCGGTCAGGCATAGTACAGCGATCTGGAAGATTTGGAATTTATAGGAATAATGTTAAAAGGAGTTTGGAAATGTAGACTTTATGGTACTCATTTTAAAGTGAGTTTTTCTTAAATGTTAAGACTGTATGCGTTATTAGTATTGACGTTCTCTTTGTTCGTTTTATCATTTTAAATTATAGGTAGCTATGACATTCATTTGCGAATAGTTAAATGTTATACATTCTTTTGATGTAGTTTTCAAGTCGTAAAATTTAGATTTATTTTAAGTTCACTAATTTTCATTAAATTATGTGCCTTGTTATTGCGAGAATGGAAATGAATAATGGCAAAAAAATACTTATGAACATTTGATGAACCACGTAGTTTTGCACGTATCCTAAACTTCTTTACTAATTATATTATATCCGCGTCCTACCCTATTCCCAGTCTTGTAAAAGTTGAGATATCCATAGCAGATCTAACACAAGTCCTTGATATTACAATAACATTAAATAACAGGACATTATCAATTACAATGTAACAATTGCCAAAGTTTCGAGCACTTTTACGAGTTCACGACACATCACGTTAAAATCGAAATTGACTACGGGCCTGGAATATTTAGCAGCACTGCATGGTAGTTGATGAATGATTTATGTGTTATTGTTTATTTTGGTTTCGCTTTCATTCGCCGGTCTTATTACGTAAAGGTTTGATGGGTAAATATTTGGAAATGCGATTTATGCTTTTTAAAATTCATAACTTAGAATGGTAGATTAAAACTTATAAAATGCACGAAAAATAAATGAAATAATGGACCAAATAGTAAGCAAGCAGGAAGGTGCACTTTTAACATTTTTACGAGCATACATTTCTGCAAATTAATTTCAAAAACCTTATCAAATGAAGAATTAATTGAAGTGTACAAAATAATATTTGGTTCTTAAGGTTTGATGAACATTGATTTTATTATTAAGTTTCCAATATTATAAAGTTTTAAATAAAATTATTCAGACAGATTTAAATAATTCTATGATTATTCGTTATTACACAAAAAGGTTTTAAAAATTCGTTATATTTAAATTTATTTTTCTGAGAAATACTAAATTACTAGTTTAAATGGCACTGGTTTATGAGTGAAAAGATATAGTTAATGTTATATAAAAATATTTTTAAAATAGTGGTTAGTTTAAAAATTTATAGTGCACATATTCTAATATGCGCACTAGATTTGAGCACTGCAAAATAATTTGGATATAGAATATTAAAATAAAGGTATGTGATACTGTTTTGATTTAGAACGATTTTTGTTGAATTTCAAAATAAGAATAGAATGTTTAAAGAAAATCGTTACATACAATATTTTGGCACATTTTTTAATTTACTTTATTTTATATTAATTGATCACAAATTGCAAATCAAAAATTAATATGAAATTAAAATGAATTCACTAAAATCGACATAAAAAATCGAACGTTTAAAATTTTTGCGCGGTAATTAATTATCTGTGACGTATATATGCGTATACTCTATGACCAAAGAACTTACAAAGGTCTTCATGTTTGTTAGTACACTGTACACAAATAATGTTACACTGATATCCACTGGAGGGCACATTGTATTTATATAAGAACTGAACCCCACTATACGAGGGAGGTAGATCGCTTCGCAACTGTATGTCAGTTGCATGTTGTAGGCGTGTGGGAAAACTGACTTTTCTAGAAGGATTGAAGTGTTTGTTTCGACTTTCGAGGGTTAAACTTAGGTAATATGTTATTCATATTAGGCAAAACTGTAAAAAGGGCATTGATTCCGATAAACTAGCCTTATTTATTTTTGTAATCTGGACGAAATAAAGACTGGCATATATTTTGTCATTTAATTAAATTTCAATTTATGGACCCACCTTAAAATAATAAAATATTTAGTATTTTAAAAACACTTATAAACATACATAATATATCAAATTCCTTAAACAATCATTAAATGACTTTCATAACCTGAATAAACACACAAACACACAAACTGATTATACTATACATTCAGTTGGCACAAACAATTAATACCAACAATCAAAAAGCTAATGCAATAAAAAATTAAGATCTCTCAAGCATCAAGATCTCGGACATTTCTAATAATCCCGTTTTCATATTGCACTGCAGCACAGTCCAATCGCTTCCTGAGCTTTAAAAAGGACAGTAGGTACAGAAACGACCCACATTTAAGATTAAACCGTTTCAAATTCCTCGCCTGATGCAAGGGTTATTAAGTTAACCTATAACTAGAAAAGCTTTTGTAATTTTACGCAAATTGGTTATAGATTTCTGCATAATTATAGCAAGTTGTGATATTGGTGACATTTAATATGGGACCATAGTTTCCGCTAAAATTTATTCAAGTTAATACTATGTAAATATGTATGTGTTGTGTTTTTTTCGATTTGACCCTACGTAGTTCATAATTCTGTAGAAAATTACAGAATTACAAGTCATTAATGTTATCATAAAGTTCACGCGCGAAAAGTTCGCGCCATTTTTTGTTATGGCTACAAATTGACATAATACATTTTTAATTCGATTAAAAATGATTGTACTCAAGCAAAAATTCGTATGATTTATCATTCAATCATAATATTGCAACACTGTTTTCTTTTTAATCTATAATTTATTACTTTATTATGATTTAAAATTAATAAATAAAATTTTTAAATATGATCTGTAAATTCGTGCTGCACAGCTTAAAAATATTTTCATTCTTAGAAGAGCATAGTTTTGGTTGAAATGATTTGAGATTAAATTCAGAATTTAAATAGGTCATAGGAAAAATGAACGTACCTCGTACGTTACATGTTTATCAAAATATTTTCAATAGTAAGTTCATAAGTCATAAATTACGTATTAATAATAAATTATCAAGTAATAATTTAAAATCAAACTCTCTTTCGAAAAAAATCAACCAACTGAGTCCTTTTTCAACTCCCTTAAAAATATAAAGAATTTAGCAATATCAACAATGAAATGAATGTAGTTTTTAGTTTTATTGTTTTAACCACAATACTGATTATTGTGATTTAATAAGCATTGTGTCGATGTGTGACACATTGTCTTGTTGTGAATCGATCTCATGATAGTGAGGTAAGTATGGGATTAACGTAATATGAATTATCTAATATGCATAATGTTTTGCTTTTGTAAAATACGCCAATTCTAGTATATATATTAGGACTACGAAACAATTCCAAATAATTTTGAATTAAATAGTTTTTCGTAATGTTTTCAGTAAAAGTTTTTATTTTGATATGATCAGCTGTATGAAACTTCATTTACTAGATGAAATTAAATTTTAAACTAATGACCTTCTGCCCTGGTTGCCTGGAAGAGATCATTATTAAGTGATAAGGCCGCCAAATACACTAAACTGCTCCTTGCTTTTATTTGTGTATATTTTAGTATGTAAGTCTGTTTAGTTGTATTAAAGAGTAAAATAAATAAATAAATAAAATAACAATTAGTAGGTAATAACCTACAAATCTGGAAGAAATCGCTATTTAGCGATAAGGCCGCCATTTGTTTTAATTTATAATTAGATTAAGTTCCTAGTTAAGTTATTTCAGAGCAATAAAGATGAAAATGAATAAATAAATAAATAAATAAAATAAAATATGTTCATCTCATTTAAAAATAAAATTTAATAAATTGAATTTTTAGCAATAGTTATCACTGAGGCGTTTCGTGTAGAGCCCATAGAGCTGAAAAAAATAAAGTGGCATACCTAACTTCTTAACTCTTCTATCAAGATAAATATGATACAATTATTAGTTAATGGTTGAATAATGCATTTTGATTAGCATTTAGCCATCAGAATATGGTTTTTATCACTACCATACACCAAATACAACATGTACCTACATTATTGATTGTTATGACCATACAATTATGTCGACCTGCTCCTCTTTCATCCAAGTCGGTAAAATTCACATTATTTCAAGAAATTCGCATTACAAAGGGCTATTATAATCTGAGCACGTTCATTGCTTAACAAGTGACCGCGACTCGGTTTGGTCTCACATTTTAGCATTCAAAAACTGAAATTAGCCAATAAAATGCTATCGACTTGCTTCATGCAGGCGATCCCCTAGTTATTGCATCCGGAAAGTATTATAGCAATTTCTGTGTTTTATGGACGTCTACAAAAATAAAAGAATTAAATGGAGCTTAATATTTTTTAATAAGATGTTCTCAGTATTATATGTATAGATCTTGGAAAAATATCTCAAATAGTAAAATATGATGAATTTTCTTTTTTATTTCCCTTGCTAAATGCATCCATAGATTTATTTTTGAGAGTTTTATTATATTATAAGTTTAATTTTACACATTGAATAGTGTGATATTTCATTAATACCTATTGTTATTTTGTAAAAACTACCTAACGACAAACGACGTAAGGCTTCTGTGCTCTACGATTTTTTGCAAAATATAATTATTATCAGGCATCCACGACTGGCATCCGTGAAATTCTAAACTAGTAAAACACGCATAACTACGACAAGTAAGTAATTATTGCGTATAATATATATTATTAATTCTTGCGTCTTGTTATAAGCTAGCAGTTCTAGATTTGCATAGATCTAATTATTCTTCAATTAAAGAAAAGCAAATCTCATAAGTATTACATAGTTTTCATTAGTGCCGTGTTATACGTCAAAACTGGCTCTTACATAATCGATCTACAGGTTATAACCAAAGATATTCCATTTATCACAGAAATTATAACGAAAGTATGACGAAACAAGTCGTTGTATCAATTATTTCCAATTTACATATTGATTTACTGCAAATGTTCCGTAAATAACACGAAAGGGACACTGTTCCCACACTGAGTACAAAATCATTTAATCTACATGTTTGACATTGGAAATAGAATCCTATATTGACACAATTAGGTTAGTAATTAATTGAATTAAATTTGCACGGATTTACAACGAAGTTACAACTAGGGATAGAAAGATTGTAGGATTTCAAATCTTATGACCAAAAATTTAGGTTCATTTTAGGTTGTAAGTACATACCTACATTTCGATGACGCTCTATTTTTGAAGCCTACATAGTCAAGGTCTAAGTTTGGCTGCAACCGTGCTAAGTGGCTCAGTCCTTCACAGATGCAATATTTACCGTTGCCTTTATTAGAAGGTTCTGAACATTCATTGAAGAAGTAATTTGCAATGTGTGAATGTTTTCATTCAACGTACCTACGTTGGTGTTTTGTTTGCTGTAGAGATTTATAAAGTTTAAAATTAGTAGTAGTAGTAGTAGTATAAGGTGTATAAAAGTAAAAAGTATAAAATGTGGTTAAAGTTAAAGAAACAATTTTTGGTTTACTAAAACACTATTACCTATTTAAAGCCCGCGGATTCGCCCGCGTTTTCAAAGAAAAATCCGCATAGTTCCCGTTCCCGTGGGATTTCCGGGATAAAACCTATTCGATGTGTTAATTCAAGTTACCTTATATATGTATGCTAAATTTCATTGTAATCGGTTCAGTAGTATTTGCGTGAAAAAGTAACAAACAAACATACACATACACATACATCCATCCTTACAAACTTTCGTATTTATGATATTAGTAGGATAGAATAGAATAGGATAATATGCCCAAAGTTTTGTAGCTAGAGGAACCGCGGGGCAACGCTACTTTGAACTAATTGTTTAAGTAATAAGTGGAAATCGATCCTGTCCCTCAAGCAATAATGAAACCATTTGAGTGACACATTGAGGAGGTTTTTTGTAGTCGACATTTTGTAATTGATGTGTAATTATTATTGGCATGAGTGAAAAATAACACCGCTTTGTCTTTATTTACGTAAATATCAAGTATCATATTTGAAATATTTGTGTTTGTGGGGATTTCTCATTATTTGTCGGTTTAATTTATTTTATTTTCAATTTAATTTAGTTGGTAGATTCACGCGGTAAAGGAAAAAACGAAACCCCAACCAAGAATTTCTACAAAAAAGCAACTATTCGTAATTCGTTAAAACGTCGTGTGTGCTTTACAAATACTACCTAACCATAAATATTTTTCTTCTATAAAGTTATTAAGCGACTTCAAAAAAAAGGAGGAGGTTATCAATTCGGCCGGTATGTTTTTTTTTTTATGTATGTACACCGATTACTCCGTGGTTTCTGAACCGATTTACGTGATTCTTTTTTTATTCGATGCGGGATGGTGTCGAATTGGTCCCATAAAAATTTTATTCGGATAGGCCCAGTAGTTTTTATTTTATGAGCATTTTTGTCTGTATTTGTAAATGTTGCAAGTGCAAGTTTGAAGTCGGTTGTTTTTAACGCAGTTATTGACTTGTTTTACAGTTACATTGGTAATGATTAAAATACAAAACAGCTAAACCTAGGTAATTTTGTAAGTCTATAGTAATAAATCCTACTCTATTATATTGATGGTCGTCCTTTACCTACATTTATGTTTCGCTTTCCTGCACCATAAATAGTAGAAACGTTTTGACTGACTTCAATAGTTAAGTAAGTGTTTGATTATCTAGTCCAGTATAATTGAGATCCAATGTAAATGATGCGGTTCAACGAGTGGTTACCACATATCCAGGAATGTTTTAAGGTTCCGTAAACTGCAGTAGAACCCTTTTTTCATACTTTAAAAATAAATTCATGGAATCTTAAACTAGGTTATAAATAATGTTTAGTTGTGAGAAAGAGCTTTAAAAAACCCTTGAACCTTGCTCTATGCGAGACAGCCGAGGAGTGTTGGTTTCGATTCTCTTTATACTATGTTGAAAATGAATGATAGAATGATATAATAATTTCCAATACACTATCGAAAAATATTAAATGCGCAACATACAGTGTATAATATGTATGTTGAATTATTAAAACATAACAAATCCTCTTATAAAATGCTATGTGTGACGACCTGTAACCTACGGCTTATTTTGTAGAGTCATTTTAGAATGTAGCGCATCTGAGCTTTAATCCATGGCTTCATTCGTGTGTTGTCCCGGTAGCATAAAAGATATTTCTCTATTTCAAAATTCATTCAAACCCGATGTAGTTTTTGACTCAGAAAGTTACAAAAAATCCATCCAAACTCTCATATTTTCGCGTTTACAAAAGTAGAGATACATTTTACATTCATGTATTTGTAATTTGCACATAATTTGCAGGCTCCCTAAAGCGTATTAAAAGTTATCAATGATTACTCAATTGAACTTACGAATTATGAGCAAATACTATGTAATAATAATAATTAAAACCCGTCAATGCGTGAGTTGCGCTCGCGCTTGACCGATCTTATTCACGTACATAATAATCGGTCTTCCTGACTGGTTAAATGTACATAATGAGCAATTAATTGTGACTAGACATTACGTATGTTATTAATGTAGGTTAGCTTTGACATTTTTATGTACGGCTCGCTCGGTTCGGTTATACAAGTTGCATCGGTGAAATAATCGATTTATTTATTAATAACTAGCGGCCCGCACCGGCTTCGCCCGTGGTACATGTTTACGTTTTCTCTACATAAGAACCATTCTCGTACTTCAAGGAATATAATAAAAAAAGAATTATCGAAATCGGTTCAGCCGTTCTCAAGTTATGCGCTTACCAACACATTTTGGGATTCATTTTTATATTATAGATACATCTCATTTGTTACTGATATGGGTATGAGTATGACTTCTTTGTTTTAATTATGGTCCGGGAGCCAGCAGCAGATTTTATGACCAAGTTCCTCTCAAGCGGTAATTAGTAAAATGCATCAAAGTATAGTATTATGAGAAGCCTCGTGAACGTCAGCTGGAGCTCGGTTGGGGGGAAGAGCGGTAGTAGCCTCCCGTATCAGCTGGCGGTTTTTCCACCAAGATACAGCCAGCTGACATATATATTTATCCACAGTTACATATATAAGCTATCATCAGGTAAATTTTTGTTTGAGAGGAAATAACGGAAAATAAATTTTTCTTTAAATTTAACTTTCATGTTCGAGACACCAGCTGACGTATAATACACCATGTTGTAACCAGCTGACTATTTTTTTTCGTTGAGATATTGGGTTAGCTACAATTTGACAAATTTTTAGCTGAGAGGAAATGAATGAATGAATGTATTTTTTTTCCTATGTGCGTGGGAGGCTACAACCGCTCACCCCCCCAACCGAGCGCCAGCTGACGTTCACGAGACTTTATAATACTATACTCTCATGCGTCTGACGAATTATCTCTTGAGAGGAAATAGTTAACCAAATTTGCACCTGGCTCCCTAACCATTAGGTATGAAAGGTCTGTTTTTGGGTTGGTGACAATAATTTTTTATGAAAAAAAATCTTAAGTAGAGAAACACAATTTTGAAATATTATGATATAAACAAAATTATACAATTGGCTTTTTATAACCGTGAGCTATATATATCAATGAAATTCTAACCAAATCAGTTCAGTTATTTCAGAGATTATACGGTATAACATACAAAAACACAGAGATCACATTTCTAGCACTGTATTCAGAATACTAAATATCCATATAATATAGTCGTATAATTTATCTGAGCTAAGATTAACTGATAATAATTCCAAACATTTGTAAATTCAAATTTATATACATTCTATGTAAAATCAGTGTTTTTTACAATTACTATGCAAATGTAAGTAAAATATAGTGGCAGGTTACACTAGTTACTCAAACGGTTGATCGAAGCTGGCCAAATAAGGCCGGTTACACATAACTTTAGCAATCTAATACCTGACTCATCATAGAACTGTTATATTGAAAATTTTACTGCTATATAATATAACTAGATTTCCGCCCGCGGCTTCGCCCGCGTTTGCAAAGGAAAACCCGCATAGTTCCCGTTCCCGTGGGATTTCCGGGATAAAAACTATCCTATGTGTTAATCCAAGTTACCCTCTATATGTGTGCTAAATTTCATTGTAATCGGTTCAGTAGTTTTTACGTGAAAGAGTAACAAACATCCATACATCCATACAAACTTTCGCATTTATAATATTAGTAGGATATTAATTTCTATAATTTAAAATTGTTTCGTGTAAGTAAAAGCTTGTCCATCGTTACGGTAAACCAAATAATTTGCAAAACGGTCAGAATTTTGCATTGTGGCTCTCCGTGATAACAACGCAAAGCGTTGTGACTTGTGAGCAATTTTTTTGCTCAATTCGTTGTCGGTTTTCCGATCAAATCGATTGTAATTTGCCTCCTGGGAGTTGTATTCGATTATAGATTGAGTAGAAGGTTCGAGTCTCTTGATATTTAAAATATTGTCGCTATTTCATTAATTGCAAACTAGACATCTTTTAAACTTTAGTAAAAATACAGGGCAACGACAAAAGAAGGTGGCGATGTTGTATCATCTCCGTTTTGGTAAAGAAGTTATAATATGTTATATGAAGATGAGATCAAATTAATGAATGAATTTGTAGGTCTGACCGCGAAAATCTACTAAAAATACAAATCAGCTATTTGCAAATTCAATTTTCGGTTAAATTCTATCTCAATGACATCTTGCAATTTTGCTTGCATTCACACTGTTTCATTTAGCACGTAAAGTACACAAAATGTTATAATTAGTGCCAAAGTGGGCATTTCATTCAATTGTGATGAAACCATGGCTTATGTAACTACACTTAGTATGTATATACTGTACAATTTCGTGTAATCCTTATGACAAATCTATAGTATTATATTTGTCAGACAGATAATATAATACTGTATTATATTATCTGTGGAAAATATAGAATTCATTTAGATCATACATTATGTTTAGTTTTCCTTAAACTTGTTATTATGAGTTTAAGATAGGATTTAAGTTGTAACTTACATAGTAAATGTGTGTTTCGATTTATATAATAACCAGTGGTATTATGTATTGGTATATAATTAATAAATGTATTTTAAATAATTTGTTCTAAATTCCTAGAAGAGTGTAAATATAATGACGTACAAATAAGTATACTTATTACTAAACTAGCTTTGTCCCGCGGTTTTACAAGCATTGCTACGTTGCTATTGGTCTTAGCGTGATGATAATATTATATAGCCTATCTCGATGTATGGGCTATGTCACACCGAAATAATTTTTCAAATCGGACCTAGATCTTGAGATTAGCACGTTCAAACAAACAATCAAACTCTATATAGATATATTTTCGATTCGATTTTAGTATAGATTAAAACAGAGGTATTATCAAACATTTTTGTTAGACAATTAATGCTTATTAATTCTTATTTGTTAGGTACCAATCGCATGTTTAATTAATATTAAACACGTGATCAGTAACACATTAAATATTCATGTTTGCTTAAATGTAGAGCTAAATTGTAACACGGTAAACGTGAATAAAAACACGTGTGTTGTGTATCTTCAAACAAAATCTTTTTGATTTTCGGGGTACCTATTTATTTATTTATAATCTTTATTGCATACAACATAAATACAAATTTCACACACACAGACAGGACATTTGATGCAAAGGGCGGCTTTATTGCTTCAAGCAATTTCTTCCAAGCAACCTACCTATGTAGAAAGAAAAAAATAAATGCACGTTGACCCAGTGCGCTACATGTAATTTAAAATTGAATTAATTGTATGATATTTTTTATTTTCTAAAGAATCCTAAACTTATGTACTTACTAAAACCAGACCATGAATATTATTATATGCATTGACGTGACTCAGTCAACAGTTAATAGTCAGATTAGAAAATATTATATCTCCTCAATTACCAAAACAAGGAAGTATCACAAAAATAATCAGCCTAATTGAAACACTAGCTTACATAATTTAAAGGAAAGCTGTGATTAAGAAAAACCGCCGGGAAATCTCGTAGCCTTTTAAGTAAGTGTGACAGACAAATCGACATTCCGACTCACGTAACATGTTACTTGAGCATTTAGTTTTTGTAACATGTGGTACATATTTCGCATTTTATTATATTGTTAGTACTGTGACCTGGATAGCTGGGCAAAGGGCATGGATAATAAACCGCTTTCGTAAATAGAGATTACTAGCGGTCCGCCCCGGCTTCGCCCGTGGTACATATGAAAAATAGATGTTGGCCGATTCTCAGACTTACCCGATATGCACAGAAAATTTCATGAGAATCGATCCACCCGTTTCGGAGGAGTATGCAGACTAACATTGTGACACGAGAATTTTATATATAAGATTACAAAATATGTACCATAACTTAAATCATTTACTTCATCTGTAACAGGGCAAAATTGTAAACTATGTATATGTATATACATTTTTTCAGTTAAGCCGTAATTATGATTAAGAAGCTGTGAATATCATAAAACGTAAAATTTGTTTGGAAACTATAATCTAATCCATACTAATATTATAAATGCGAAAGTAACTCTGTCTGTCTGTCTGTTACTCAATCACGCCTTAACTATTGAACCAATTTGCATGAAATTTGGTATAGAGATATTTTGATATCCGAGAAAGGACATAGGCTACTTTTTATCCCGGGAAATAGGATAGGTTTTATCCCGGAAATCCCACGGAATGGGAACTATGCGGGTTTTTCTTTGACTGCGCGGGCGAAGCTGCGGGTGGAAAGCTAGTTGAAGTAATAAATATGAAAAATAAAATAATACTCTATCTGCGATAACTCATGTGATAATAACACACATGGCTTAATATTTATACAATATATGTAGAAGTCTGGTTTGTAACTGGCTTCGGAGTTACTATTCGAAGGATATCAAAGGTTTACAGACAACTTTGTTAGAGGATTTTTAAGAGCGCGCCTTCAAGTAAAAATCCGGTAATGGGACGAGAATGATTATCCCCAAAAAGTGACCTGTATTTTTGCTCTAAAAAGTATTTGCCGTTTTGGATCTGAGTAACTAACCGTACAGACTGAAACCTTAACCTTAAAATGCATTCTATTCCTAATGTTATACTACGAGTAGTTTTTGCCCTCGTATTTACTTCCGTTCGATTTGTAAATCTAAACCACCGGAAGACACTCAAAAATTCAATTAAAATCGGTCTAGCCGTTTAGCAGAAGTTAAGTTGCACATGCACAGAAAATATATAAAGATGTAGGTCTATGTCTGCGTAAACTAGTTCAGTAGAATAATAGAAATGCCGCCAACTGCACATGCTCGTACGTGGAGTGAATGTATCCAAGATTTGAATGAACAGCTTTACTGAATGACATATGAGATAGTTATGCTCTTTAGATTGATATTACAGTCATATTATGAGAGTTAAAATTTTTGCATGTTTAAAACCTTTTAACTCGATAAATGTATTACGTATGTATATGTAAATAATTGGCACGAAACATAGCTTAAACAGAATATTAATACCTAATGTAAATAATAAAGTAAGACAAGCTTTATTTTGGGATAAATAAATTCCGAAATAATTTTTCACTACCTAATTTTGTTTCTTGCACTATTCAGATGTAAGTCGAACAACGCACTCTTTGCGACTGGCGCTATTGCAAATACTAAGCCTATTACTAAGAAAACCTAATTCAAAGTATCTAATAACACTTATTTACGTATCGATCTCCGTAGATAATAATTACTGTGTCAAAAACACAATTTCTCGCAGGATGCATTTCGACATTTGTAGCTTGCGTAAACGGTTTTCTTATAAGGCTGTTCCTTGCTCATTCATAGATATTTTAGGATTCCATAGATGTGCATGATACTAAACAAGTAATTTTAGAAATAGGATGTGTATCCTGTTGATAATTAATTTGTATTTATATGGAAACTTAAACTATACTTGATTTTGATATTTAGTTTTATAGCATTCAATTATATATATTTTTTTAAAAGAATAGAAAAATCTATTACGATGCGGGATTCCAACCCACGTCTCTCTCCTCGAAAATATATTTATCATTTAATTAACATATACATTTAACATAACTCTACATAGAGTCAAAATTTATTTATTTATTTATTTAATAAGGTGCACACCACAGCTGACAATTTTGCCTCGATAAACACAAATTTAATTACATGTTGCGGTGAAATGCCAACCAATTAATTGTATGCACACAGCATAGTTGAGGGAAAAAAAATATTAAACATTACATTAATTAGCACAATTCATAGATCAAGTAAAATAATTTCCAAAAATACATGTCATAAAATAAGTTGAATCTAATTAATCATAGTACCTACAGATAAATATCACATCAATATAGCTAAGTACAGTACACTAAATCACTTAAAATATAGTTAAATCAATAAATACCTACATAACATTCAATCACATAAAATACAATTCGTTACATTCCATCACAGTATAACAATAAATTATGTCTAACAATTAGTAAAGTATCTTAGAAACTATGGCAGTCAAAGATTAAATTATCAACAATTCATTCAAACAATTCATAGATCAAGTAATTTTTTTGTTTTTAAATACATGTCAAAAAGTAAATTGGATCTAAATTATAGTACAGATAAATATATCAATATAGCTACAATACATTAAATCACATAAAATACAGTAAAATCAATAAATACCTACATTACATTCAATCACATAAAATACAATTCATTACATTTCATCACAGTATAATAATGAATTATGTCCAATAAACATTAAAGTATCTCAGAACTAAAAATGCAACAAGGGAATGTGATTTTTTTATTGTTAGAGCCAGATCACCACCACTTTTTAATGAATAAAGGATGACTGCAAAATAAAAATAAAAAACAATCATAAGTATATCAATATATTTATTAAAATATAAAACTGCATAAATATACAAACAGTAGTTTTCCAAACAATTGACCAGAAAGTCAATCAATGTAATGAGATCATTACGCGAAGCAAATGTATATTCACCATATGCAAAGCCGATTGCCAAAGCAATACTGCACAGGATAGTGATAATAAATTCAACTTTTGTTTCGCAACTGTTTCGTACAATTGCGCAGTAACCGCCTTCGCTAATAAAGGCCAGTCCATGGGATAGGTTATAACTATAACTGTGCCACAGATAATATAATACTACTAGAGTAAACTATGATATAACGAAGCTTGGTTTTATTCCCGTGATCAGTGGATAGAGTAAAAACTTGTGTACTTATCAAGATAATTGGCTTTATCTGTACCCTCTATTTATAGTACATATATAGATTTTAGTGTTTATTATAGTTTTAGGGCAGGATTTTTTTTAATTCGGAAGTAGAGCACGCTTCAGCCAGCTTACTCCAAATGTGAATACTTATTATTTTTGGTGCGGTAAGTGGAAGAACCTGTGGGTCTTCTCAGTTCATTCCTTTATTCTCGTTATCAGTTCTTTCCTTATCCCTTACTTCAAAAGGGACTGGCGAGGGACTGGCGGGCTATGAGACTCTATGCTGCAAATGTTTATGGGCGGTGGTGATCGCTTATCACCTGCATCAGGCGAACCACGATGTCATTATTTTAATCAGTGTTCTGTCGCTTCGCTTTTCTGTTATTTGATACAAGGAAATAGGGACACTTAGGCTAAAAATAAGTTTACAAGTGATCGTTTTGTATTGTCAGAATTTTTGGACTCTACATAAAAAGCGCTAAAGTTCCTGTAAACTCTAAAGTTTAGTCGAATTAATATTATCACTTTGTTAAAAATATTTAACACAGAATTTGGGTGGGAATATGACATTTGGTGATGTGACAGGAAGTGACATTTATTTGGCTTGTCATGTTTAGGTCCCATATAACGAAGGACCTATTACCATAATCCATTCATTGTTAGGAGCTATAAGTGCAATAAAGACCTTACATCAACGAACAGTACGGTTGAATTTGCAATGACAATTAATAATGCAGTTATTAACTAATAAGATGACCTGATGAATTAAATAGTCTCTGCTTTAAATTGTCCGTTTGTTTCGGGATTATAATACCTTCAGTTATTATAAAATCACGACTCACATAGTGTTGATATAGGTATTACAATTTTCAAGAATTTGTTTGACGTAATAAAATTTTTATAGATATGTATTTAGTTACTGTCTCTAGTTATCTATCAACAAAATATTAAAATATTTTTTTATTATTATAATAACACCTTTGTTTTGTATTGTGGGGAACAAAAATAAATGACAGCATTACTCATGAGGTTTTATAACTTAACTTTACAACTTTTTATAAATATAAATAAAATACATAAATTATGTGTACATTTTGTATTTATTTAAATGTATTAACGGCTACATGTTAATTAATTATCAACGCAAATTCCACGTCTAAATTAACTACAACTTTACGGTATCGGTTAACCGCGGGTTCAAGCATTTAACCCTTACATAATAAGTACTAACGATTACGTCTAGATCTAGTACAGGCTAGACTTCGCCTTAAATGACTGTAAATAAGTTACGGGGGCAAGTAAAAGTACACTACTAGAGCTGTTAATACCACATCGATTTTGAAAATAAAATACCAATAGTTCTAAGTTAATTAAATATTAAATATGTATTTAATTAGTGTTTGCTGTAAAATATTTACAAAAATAAATAAGTGGTAAATAAACGTGCGATGTGATATTTCACATGAATACTTTAAATTAAAAAAAATAATAATAATCTAGTGATTTGACTATACGTTTCATACATATTTTAATTATTATCAATGCAATAAAATAAATGTTAGATGAACAAAGAAAATATTTAATATGAACATATTATAGTAATTATTGGCTCTACAACTTTTCCTACTTGTTCTACAAGCTTTAAATTGACATAATGTCGTCGAATAAGATGAAGCTTTCTTTATGCTGCTGATTATATAAACATATAGCACACTGTGATCTATAAATACAGATAAACATTCAATAACCTTTTATCAAGCCACAATTGATTAAAAATAAAAGTCAATGGGTGTATTAACAGCTCCAATAGTTAGCAACTTTCTTCGTACCTAGAGCCTTTCCGCTCAAGCCACCACACCACATGTCATTTAACATATAAATACGATAATGTGATATGTTACACCACATTACTATCTGGCATCGATACACTTACTATACCTGTAGTTTCGTGACAAAATGACGAAAATATACTTTGTGAGTTTTATTTTTTTACGTATTTTCAAATTTTAGATGGCTGTTATTTACTTTCAATAAACATAAATTTACTTTTCTCTCTACCTTAAAAGAAGATGACTTTTTTCTCCTTATTTTATTCTTACTTTTCCTTTCAGATATTGCTGGTAATCTGTCTCCACTCGGCATACAGCTCAGAGCCAAAGAAGCGATCTGCGTCCATACCAATTACACAAACCTACTCAGAATACTACAACAATGTCGCCATTCCCGTGCCCCATCCAGTACCTATTAGCGTGCCTCGTGCAGTTCCAGTGGCTGTTCCAGTGGGAGTCCCTGTAGACAGGCCTAGACCCGTTCCTGTATCTGTGCCGCATCCCGTAGCTCATGTGGTAACGCGTCCAGTGGCCGTTCCAGTTGACAGGCCGTATCCAGTGCCGGTGGCTCAACCAGTTCCTGTGACTGTCACACAAGGGGTTGGCATTCCAGTGCCGCAGCCGTATGCGGTTGGAGTGCCAGCTGCTGTTCCAGTGAGAGTGCCTGTTGCAGTGCCTGTGGCTGTTGGATCGATTGGAGGTGGAATAGGCGGTGGATCGCTCGGTGGTGGAATTGCTGCTGCATCGCTTGGAGGTGGGCTTGGCGGTGGGTCCATCATTGCTGGCTCGCTAGGCTCTGGGGGTATTATCTCTAGTTCTATTGGCCATGGAGGTATTGTAGGAGGAGGAATCAAGGTTATAAGTGGCTCGAGCTATTCAGTTCCTTATGGAGTATATGGATCGGGCCATGGTTATTATCACCATTGATTTTGGAGCCAGTACGTAAAATTATTATTAATAATCGATTGGTTTTGTTGAGTTAACTTGAGAGGAAGTTTGTATACAAATTATGTCGTCCTTTTTATAATGTTTTGTTCAATTTTGTCACATGTGTAATTGCCGCCCTTTTTTTGTAAGGTTATCAAGGTTAAGGTATTTCCTGGGTTTTTGTTAATCTAGTCTTAGCAGTGGCGTAGCTATCATAGGGCCAGGTGGTGCAGTGCACCAGGGCCCCGGAGCTCAGGGGGCCCTCAAACCTCAGCTTAGAAAAAAAACTTTTTTTTAAACAAAATTATTCTTTTTTTTTTCAAAAATTGAATCCGACAAGATGGTCCAGCAGGGTTAACTCAATAACTGCAGTCAAACTTCGTTTTTTCGATATCATTAAAGCATTGTCCGAAATAACGCTGAAGAGTTCCAGTAAGACGAACGTTGTGAAGCAGAGATTATAAAATCAAAAATGCTGAATTTTGAGTTTGTATTTCTTCGTGAATTCATGTACAGCGTATTGAACAACATCAATTATGTTTCCAAAGTTTTGCAAAAACGTGATATCGTTTTGGATGAAGCGAGTAAGTCTTTGGACGAAACAAAGGATAAATTGAAAAAGTATAGAAATGACTTCGAGTCCTTCAAATCCAAGGCCACCGAAACCGCGAGAAAATACGATATCGATCCTACCTTTCCAGAAAAGCGACGAAGAAAAACTAAAAAGCATTTCGATGAATTGGCTTCTGATCACCGATTCGAAAACCAGGAAGAAGTCTTTAGAGTAGGTAACTATTTTCAACAATGTACTCGACATAATAATCAATCAGTTAGATGCGCGTTTTATTGGTATGAGTGCAGTTTGTAAATCGTTCTACTTCTGATGCCAAAAAACTTGCTTAGCTGGAATGAAACGATTTTACTCGAGAAATGTGGTCAGTTTCAGAAGAAATATTGCGATATAATTGGACCCAATTTTTCGCTCCAATTTCTTAATGTATATCATCTGATTCTCCCTCAATTGATGGAGACGTTGTCTATTCGCCAGCTTTGCAAAGAAATTATAACAAAATTTGGCTTGCTCGATGTGACCTTACGGAAGTGTATACAGCGATGCTACTGTTTCATACAATTCCTGTTACTTCCGCAGCAGCAGAAAGATCTTTCAGTAAACTGAAGATAAAAAAAATTATTTAAAAAACAGCATTCGACAAGATCGCCTCCGACATTTATCGTTAATTGCAATAGAAAATGAGGCGGCATCAAACTTGGATTTGAGTGAAATTATAGACGAATTCGCAAAAATTAAAGCGCGTAAGAGATTGTGAATTGGGCGGGGAATTCTGTTAAAAAAGTTTTTTCCATTAATTAATCTCATCTAAATAATAAATATTCTATATTGTCATGTGCGTCGTTGTTTATTAATTCCCTTTTTCATGGAGATTCTAATAGAGACGACGTATAGATTTAGCCTACTAGGGATAAGTTCACGTACTGTTTTCTATTCTTATTCTTATCAATAATTTTGAAGGCAAATATAAGTTCAAACTACGCGGAAAGAGGGGAGGAGGAGGGCCCGATTCTTTCCCTATGCACCAGGGCCCTTGTACCCCTAGCTACGCCACTGAGTCTTAGGTTTGTATGTATGTTTGTCCCATCGATTAATGTATGCAGCTTTAATTATTGTAAGTGTATTTGATGTTATAGTATAGTATACCTAGTATATATTGTATCTCCATGTTATATAAGTTAAACCCCACTATTAAAATTAAGGGAATATGTATGTTTATTATTTTAATAAATTTTATTTTATAGAAAATTGATTTATTTATTCCTCGAAATTTCATATTATCTATACTAATATTATAAAGAGGAAAGGTTTGTGTGTATGTATGTATGTATGTATGGATTTCACGCATAAACTACTGGACCGATTTTGATGAAATTTGGCACAGATAATCTTTAGACCCTGAGAAAGGACATAGGCTACCTTTTATTGCGAAATATGTACCACGGGCGAAGCCGGGGTGGACCGCTAGTATTATAATAAAGATATATAAAAAATAACTTTTTTCGTCTGATGGTTCGTCACAAGGTCTGAATCTATTTCCTCTTATTTTCATAGGTGAATAAATCAGAACTATTAGGTACATTTAAAAAATTCGATTTAAGACATCACCTCTTCACTTCGGGTTGAAATTGAGTACCTACTTAAATTATTAAGGTGCCGCGATTTTTCTTCCATTCTAAATCTATAGTCTTCTTTATGCTTTTAGAATAGACCGTAAAAAATACTCATAAAACATACGAATCAAACATTCGTGATTCGTCATAATTATTGAAGTAACATAAAACAAAAATAACCAGTCATGGCCTAATCCACAAGAAACTCAAATAAAAATTTACCACTTACACTAAAATCTCTGTACATATACACGTACATACGTACTATGTACTGTATTTAGTGCATATGTACGTGTACTTGTGTATAGTATGAATAATAAACGAAATAGCATATCAATTACAATCCTTTACACATTCGTTACATCAGTATTCCAAAAGGACAAGATATTGTTATCGCTAAATTTGGATAACGATATTTCAAATCCTGATTAGACCATTTGTTATCAGTATCTATTGTTTGGTCAGACAGGACGTTAGTGTGTTGCAGTTATGATGAAGTCAAGTAAGTTACATTGTGACAATATTTTTTACAGTAAATATGCTTTTAGAATGTTGTAGAACGTTCTAGAATGTTCTGGAACTTTCGCGTCTTTTTTAATTTTGGACACGCGTTGGAATTATATTTAGTAGACCGTACCTACTATAAGTTGTTTAACAATGTGTTTTGTTTGTGTAAGTTACAGGCTGAAAAAATATATTATAAATAAAAGGTAGAGTCACTTATGATGCTCATCTAATAATTGCAATGCTAGTCTTGAATTAACAAGAAATACATTCAGTGTTTAACACCTAATTGATAATTTGTGTTTACATTTTACTTATTATAAGTCACAATGATTATCATTTTCGAATGTATATTTATGAAATTTTATCAAAAACAGATAGAAATGTTTGATTTTTATCTAACAGATATATAGTTTAAAACAAGTAACAATAAAACATCATATGGCAATATTCATTAATAGGGCAACACTGAAAACTCTACGTACTCTATCTTTATTAGCGAGTACTATCATTAAGTATAATGTATTTGAAAGTGTTTTGGTTATAATTAACCAAACTTTAATTGATTTTGATTGATATGAATCTATTAGTTTTTTAGAAGTGAATTATGCATCAATTATTGTTGAAATTAATCATAACATCCGAAGAGTTAATAGTAATATTTCCGGTTAGCTGAATGTACTACAAAATGTAGATTAGGTATCATTGGTAGTTACAATTGACCTATATTATTCACATCATAGTTCGGACTTAAAAAAAATTTTAGTTCCTAAAATAAAAACTATAATTTCTAAATCTTATTTCGGAATTAGAGGTGGATATGTATATAATTTGAATGTATGACACGTTAGACGTTAAAAGAAAACAATAATTATTTTACAGGCAATATAACTTATCGTTAATAATCACACATACCAAGAAATCATTGTCTGCGAACGATTAACATTTACCTTTACTCCCATCGCATTTGACACAAGAAAAAAATAAAAACCCTGTTCAGACACGTGCAGCTCCAATGCGCGATCGTTATTGGGAATATACATTTCCTTACGCGTGAATACTAAAACTAAATAGAGTGTATCTTCGGACAAAGAAATCAATCGTAATTAACAAATTATTCATGTGGTAATGTTTTGTTTACAAACCAGACCTCGTTAGAGCCAATTGTTCCCGGATACTTATGACCGATTTGTTCATTACCTAATGTACCAACAAGGTAAAAAAACGAATACGGCAATTAATAAAAATATTTAGAAATCCAAGGACTCTTGATTTATGGCGTTAATTAAATAAATTAATGGATGTATCGCTTCGTAGTTTAGATATAGAGTATAATAGAGCAAATATTATTACTCTTTCAAGTAAAAACAGTTCAATTAAAATATGCGGACGATATTTCATATAGAAATGCATTATAGTACCATCTGTACGCACACACTAAGTGAAACTGATGAAGTAGTGACGGCAGTTGAAACTGTGGTGGCAGTCGGCAGCCCTTTAGAAGAGCATGGGTAAATTATTTTAACAACTCTACTACATATTATTATAACGTGAATAACGTATTGTAATTATTATTACATATATTTTCCATCTGTAAACTCATCTTAAAAAAATATTTTTATACGAATGGTAGGTAGTATTACCTAAATAAAAAAAATCATCTAAAATCTAAATCGATACAGTAGTTGAGTCTCAAAAAGAAGACGAATATCTTGACCATATAAGTTTTATTTATAATAGAGGAAATTATGGTTTATTTTTATTTATGGGTCATTTTAGTTCTTATAATTTAATGTATCTTTTATGTTTTCCAGAATTTTCCAGTTCTCTGGACGTGATCCCACGACAGCGAAGTTTCGCCTGTCTTTCCTTGAAATTTGGCAGCATATTTTCGGGTATTATTGTCATTGTAAGTGTAATAAACATTAAATCTATTTATCGTATATATTTCTTCGTAAATTTTGTATTGATTTTGTCTTGATATATACGATAATTTTATGTATCGTATATATCAAGTTATTTCTAAGTTTTCTTCATACTGAAATTAAATAAACTTAAAAAGATTATCATATTATAAGTATCCAATTTGTAATGTGTGCCCGTCGTGCTGCAAAGAAAAAACAATTTTGGGTGCGTGCCAACTTGCGAGTTGCGAACCTACTTTTCGTTTTCACCTGCATGTTTGTCATTTTTACTAAGATGAATAATACATAAATAAAACTAACGAACACAAAAGTAATCATGTCAAATGACAGACGAATAGATACATTCAAGAAGCTTATATCTAATACACTGGAGATTGCACTATGACCATTAAATTGTAACAAGAAAATATGACGTTGAATGACGCCCGTATGTTTTTTTATCCCTTACACACCTAACTTGGCAAGTTATAATATATATAAGCTATATAAATTCGTAGTATCTAGTTGAAAGAATCATCTTTCGACTAAATACTTGGTCCATGTAGTTTAAAAACCACGGAGCTAAAAGTGAAGACGCTTCCTTATAAAACAGTCAACAGACGCTACAAATAATCCCCATCTTCCTAGGGATCATTAGATACCTTCTATCCCCGATCACGTTAGTAACTAACAATTCCTGTATTCCAGCTATACTCAATACTAGCGCTAGCTCAATGCCTCAAGTCCATCCTGCACCTGCCTGCTGAGTTCGACGTCAGCGATTTTAACGTGGCCTTTGCGTATACAGTGGTCATTGGGCTGACGCTGACACATGCGTTTACGCTGTTCCTTACCGCTATATTACTGGTTGGAGTTATTAGGGTATGTATTTATTAATAAATAAAATATATAAGTATCTCTAGGGATAGATAGACATGGAAAATTATTTGTTGATTCATAACATTTTGCTCTACCGACAATTTAAACGCACTTTACTTGACATAGTTATACGTTATGTTTTGTTTTCTTAAAGGATTCTGTAACCATAAAATCATGTACATGCATTAAGAATACAGGTATGTACCTACTGTATCTAGATATGAAAAAGGAATAAAAAATATCGAATTATACTCAGAATACTTTTATAAATTTGGTCTACGTATACCTACGTAATTTTTCAAACTTATTTTCAAGGACTAAATTGGCACTTGTATTTGAATCTGAAATTAGGCTTGTATAGGTACTTATTGTTTTTAGAGAAGTAATCAAATATTTATGTAGATTGAAGTAATCTTACTATCTATCAATAAAACAAATAGAGTGTGTCTGTCAGGTTGTTAATCAACATGCGTCATGCAATGATTATTTAGCAATGCAAAACCCGCCTCAAATCAATTGTTATATTAATTATGTCCAAACATGTTTCACTGAATAAAATTATAATATACTAATTATAAATGAATAAATTACTGCGTTTTATTGAAGGAATGGAATATTTACGAAAAAAATACCAATAATAGATTAAAGGCCCATCTGTCTTTTTTATGTATCGATTTTTTATAGCTATAAAATAAGGCCTTCTGTGACCAACAGGCGCCAGACTAAGTGTGTACTTTTGTCTTGACAAATTTAACTGACTTGACTAATTTGGTATTAAAGATTACTTAGCATAATTAACTTCTTCGTACGTTATATTTTGCTGAATGGTCCTTTATTGTTTTGTCGTAATTTTATACAAATAAAATAAAATTCATTTTCATATTTCATTAGCAGTGTTTATGACGACTGTTGAAATTTAAAATAGTTACTAGTACTGCAGTTCCATCAATACTTTATCCCAATACTAATAAACACACAAACAATTCCAGGAGAAACTCAAATTAATAAAGCCCTGGATCATCTGGACATCCATACAAGTCAGTGTGTCCGTCCTGATGTTCGTGCTATGGAGCACCACGAGCCTCGTCAATCATTCTAACGACAATTCACTTCTGCTGTATGCTATCGAGTTCTTAGCGTTGAGTAAGTATCTAAATCCTTGAAAAATACTATAGAAATATTCGATCATGATCTGGGATTAGAACCTGCGTCTTTTGATGTAGCCCGTTGGTACCTTTTCAATTTTGTAATCTTAAAAATTTCTAAAATATTTACAGCATTTTAGTTAATATCTCTCATGCTCTTTAATAATACAAATCCTTATTAACTAAATTATAATGTTACGAAAGTGCAAGTGCAGCTAGAAAAAATATAAAATACTTTACAAATACCGATTAAACATTTCATCATAATCCATCTATTTTTCTTCTTTCTTAACGTTTGTCCAAAAAATATATGAAAATAGCGTCAATAATATTTGAAGTATTACAGGAGTTATCTGATTAATTATTAATTTTTTAATAATTAATCAGATAACTAATGATTTTTTAAGATTAATTATCCTGGGTTGCCTGGTAGAGATCGCTTCCAGCAATAAGGCCACCTTCATGTAGCTAAGTTTAAAATTATCTTCAACATGGTGTACAATAAAGATTTTTGAAGTGAAACTTCTTTAGGCGCGTTGAGAGTAAAATTTCACGGTCGCGTCATGGCAATACCGTTACGTCATGGAGTTAGGCGACGATTTTGGTGTCTATCTTTGAATCTTGACAAAGAAGTTTCACTTCTGACACGTGTGCTCGACACACACGCTTTTTCATTTCATTAATTATTCATTATTCAGTATCATTATTCATTATTTTTTATTACAGTGGTACGTTTCTACATGCTCATGATAGTGGCGAGCTTTTACAAACAATTGGAAGAAAATGGAGAAGAATCAGAAAGACTGAAGAGTTTGCATCATATCGATAATTGGTATACTTCAGCTTAGACCTTAAATCACGCGAAATACTTATCAAATTAACTTATTTCTACAATGCATGATGGAAAACTACATTATATTTCAGTATAAAACCTAGTGCTTATGGTTTTATTATACAATATTTGATATCGATATTTAAACTCTTAGACTACAAGCCCGCATAGGACAAAAATATGGGTCAAATGAACCACCAGGGGACATATCTAGAACGATAGCAGAGCAAAAAATAATAAGATTCATCACTATGCCGTCACTTGTAAGCTGTCCAACTGAGTGCAGATGAGAATTGAAAAGTACAGGTAGACTCGGTCAATTTTGGTCATATATTTTTGTACGGCATTCTTAACCATCGATAGATCCATTAAAAATAATAAGAAACCGCTCAGTGCCGTACAAAAATGGTGGTCCACCAAGTCGGAATTTTTATTTAATTTCCGAGAGTTACCGGGGGTAAATTTGGTCATTTGACCATGGACGGCATCTGTGTCATACTATTGCTATACTGCTTTTAATCCATTATTCCGCAACGCCGTACAAAAATCATGGGGACAAGGGGAAAAAATCGAGAGTTGCAATCCCCTCTCTTTCCCCACTCCAGGGGGTCATTTGACTAAGTACGGCTTCGGTTCCAAAACATTATCTAGCACTCAAAAGTACTATTAAAAGCAATGCCGTCAAAAAATAATTGTTCTTTTAAATGTATACCAATAATCATCTTAATTTCATCGAATTCTTAATATAAAGAGCTGTAAGGTCATTTGACCCTGTACGGGAACTTTTTTTTTAACATGATATTGTAAAATTCAACTGTTGTATAGTATTGCCGTTCAAAAGAAACCGTTCTAAAAAAAGTTATAGAGAAATGCAAAACCAGAAATTTTGTTAAAGTTTAAACATCGTAGATTAATGAAATATAATAGTTTTCTACACTTTATCCGTTGTTTTAAATAGTATTAACATAGATAAATTAGGAAAAAACGATGCCGTACATTTTTGTGCAGACCACATCTTTTAGGCTGATGAAAGCGACGAAAGCTACAATTTTAAGAGTGCTTTATGGCCATTTGATACAGTACGGCATTAACATATTTTTACCCAACTACGGCAAAGCAAAAGGAGGGTTATGGTTGTTTACAGGTCATGTATGTATGTTCATCTATTCCCTCGTAACTTCTAAACTACTTATCAGAATTCGACAAATGACATATCATTAGAAGCGTCTGAATTGTTCACTGGATAACCAGCGACTAGCTAGCTAAAGGCTATATGGGGTTTCACAAAATCTAATGTGGCGCCCTCTAGCGGACAAAACATACAGAGTAAAAAAATAAAGTTAAGATAAATATGCAGTGTTTGGTATCATTTGAAAGCGCTTTACTTGTACATTTTGAATATGTATATATTACTAGCATTTGCTTGTGACTTTACCTGTATTCATGGACTGATTGCATATAATTCACATCTTTTCGTTCATAGCTTTTTTATTAGTTCATCAATTTAACGGAGTCCATTCCACCTGACTGTCAATTTCCAAGGTGATAATTAACCACCTCGAGCTTCTTAATATTAATGTATATTTATATTTTATTATAAAAATATAAAGCAAACATTTCGTTATATGGATTTTTTTCTTTTTCAGATTTTTCCCCTTTGAACCAACGAAAATGTACGGCACATGAAAAAATATTATCTATGCATAAAATACTTTAAAAATAAATTTATTTCGTGTTGTGTCAAATGACCCCCTGGAGTGGGAAAAGAGAGGGGATTACAACTCTCGATTTTTTCCCCTTGTCCCCATGATTTTTGTACGGCGTTGCGGAATAATGGATTAAAAGCAGTATAGCAATAGTATGACACAGATGCCGTACATGGTCAAATTACCAAATTTACCCCCGGTAACTCTCGGAAATTAAATAAAAATTCCGACTTGGTGGACCACCATTTTTGTACGGCACTGAGCGGTTTCTTATTATTTTTAATGGATCTATCGATGGTTAAGAATGCCGTACAAAAATATATGACCAAAATTGACCGAGTCTACCTGTACTTTTCAATTCTCATCTGCACTCAGTTGGACAGCTTACAAGTGACGGCATAGTGATGAATCTTATTATTTTTTGCTCTGCTATCGTTCTAGATATGTCCCCTGGTGGTTCATTTGACCCATATTTTTGTCCTATGCGGGCTTGTAGTCTATCTTACCTATTTATCAAATTTTGTTTCTTCTAATATTTAGCGAATCGAACATGATGTAATAGTATCACGCACATGATTATTTTATGACGACATCACATCGTTGTCACCAACTCACCACGGAGCAAGTCAAGGAGTTGTCACAACTTTCAAACGTTAAACATAAGTTCAGAAGACACACACACAAAGCTTTTTTATTTTTTACACAGAACAGTGTTTTTTATGTCAATTATAGTTGGTACTTAGCCATAGAAATCTAAATAACAAGACACTAGAAGTCGTAAGCGTGCGTGACCTTGTCGCCACTCAGGTGATTTGCACATCACCAGTGCATTCGTCACTGTTCAGTTGCTCTGGAGACGTATGAGTGTATACATGGTGTGTTTCAGCAATTCCCATTGCGGAAATTCTTCCACAAGTTGTAATTATACTTATAAAGGAATAATAATTTCATCGGAAAATATTTTTTTTAGAAATAATGCCGTTTTTCCTTAAAATTATAGAATATTTACAAGTATTACGAGTGTCACCATAGTAATCGAAATAACAATGAATGACACAGTCGACCATTCTTATTATCACGTTTGTTCGTATTGGAGCAAAAAGTCTCATATACTTAGGGATGTTATTCTAAAATAAACCGTAAATTCGTGCGTTAGGATACATATTCAAAAGCTTAATTTAATAGTTAAGTTAGTTTTCACTAAAATCAAGCTGTCCAATAAAAGGCATAGTTTACTTGTGTGTACTGTTTAGCTTTCGGTTTGAATGTGTTGATTTTGGCGACAGCGGTTTTCATACGAATTATGACATTAAAGCACTTCTATGTGTCTTGTTATTTAGATTTCTATGTACTTAGCAGTCACTTACTGATAATATTTTCAGCGTGAGTGATAAAACAACAAAATTACGGTGCTCTACATTATGTAAAATTAACACGTAGGCGTTGGTTTTGTTATTTATAAATTTTAAAGTTTATATTTCAAACATGCATGTTCTCTACGATGTCTTTCAGTGAGTTTAATAAAGAGCCTAGGCTCTTTAAAAAATAGGTTTCCTGTTCTTCTCACGATTCTTAAGTATATAACGATTGATCGATATCGAAAATATTTGAGGAGATAGAAAACTGTATTTTTCATATTCTTTGTTTTAAAGCATGTATATAGATATAGTTTCTTTATTTATAATTAGAATTTCAGAAGTGAATTTTACACTAAAATTTTTATTGTGTAACTAGTGGTCCGCCCCGGCTTCGCCCGTGGTACATATTTAGTATCCTATGTCCTTCTCCTGGCTCTAAACTACCTCCCGGCCAGTTTTCAGCTAAATCGGTTCATCCGTTCTTGAGTTATAAGTGGAGTAACTAACACGACTTTCTTTTATATATAATAGAATAAATAAAAATAATAATTTATTTCATTCGAGTAGTTTTATTTTTGGCATAATCACTTAAATCTATGATATACTATTTACAATGTGTAAATATTTCTATGTTTAGCAAAATAACAGATATAAAACTATAAATTCTATCTTAAAGGCACGAAGCATCTGTAAATACTAAAAAATATATTTCATTAATTCTTTAATAATATTTAACATCTAAAATATTTGTATCACAAATTGCTTTTAATTTTTTTTATGTTTTTTTTTCGCATAGCATCCGCGAAGAACTACAATAATAGCAAATTGTTATGGATATAAATAAAAATTATTAATATAAAATGCTTTCTCTAATTCTCTTATCAAACATAACAATAATATGAATGAAATTACATTAAACCAACTGTCATATTATTCTTTTGTCCCGTCAAAATATTCTTAGCTCTGCAGTCAGTATCAATTAGAAACATTTAACTATAGCTGTCTCTTTTTTACACGTGGTAATTCAAAGTATATAGTTCAAAAGTTCAGACATGACATTTTATAAAAAAAATTAACAAAAGTACACAAGTTAAGTTTTTAGATAGCTCCTATTTCCTACTGATTTTTATCATAGTTTCTTAACAATATTTGTATTACATAATTATGAAAAAAATGAGCAGATCCATTTTGTATAAAATTCTATAAAAAATCTTCTAAAAGTCTTTAACACCACATGATAAAAACATTTTTGTACATAATTTGAGGTTTTATACGCTAAATAATAAATTAAAAGACGAACGATTACAAAAAAGTATTTGAAAACCACAATTTTAGAAGTTAAAAATTTCTGAACGTCTTTTTCCACGATTTACGACAACTTGTATAATCATAAGTACAATAATTATGATTTCATTAGTTTCAATACATATTATATAAATACATATTATTTCAAAAATTTTTGGATAAAAAATAAACAATAAAATAAATAAATTAAACAGTTTCTCTATTCCGCACGTACTTCACGGAGTCATCTCTCGTCATCTTCACTATGGAGCTCCAAATTAGGATCACCAGATAAATTTGTACCACTGAAAAATAAAATAATAATGTTAAATTTGTACCAAATATAATTAAAATTAGGATAAAATTGTTTTTTTTTCATGATCTTTGAAAATATTATTGACTACAAGAATTTGAAATTATCAACATCAAACAGCATTGGAATCAAAGTACACATTATAATACACTAATTTCACTAATATTTGATCGTTTTGTAAAGATTGACTGATATTTTCTACTCGAATGAGGAAGAAGGAAATTCCTACTTAAGGTTTTTGTATTTATTATAATTTCTAAAGTACGATACAATTTTGTAATGAGCTAGATCCTGCTCCTTCTTTTCTTTGACAAGATTTAAGAATTATGGACAAATGTAGAGCATATGGTAATATTAATAAACGTTTATTAAATTTATAGTTTGATAAACTAATGTATTTATAGATTACTAGAGGTCCGCCCCGGCTTCGCCCGTGGTACATATTATTTCGCAATAAAAGGTAGCCTATGTCCTTTCTCGGGTATCAAAATGTCTCCCTACCAAATTTCATGCAAATTGGTTCAGTAGTTTAGGCGTGATTGACTAACAGACAGACAGACAGAGTTACTTTCGCATTTATAATATTAGTATGGATTTCGGTATATATGTCTTTTATCATCAATAGTATTAACTAATCTAATCCTACCTTAGAAACCTGTTCACTGCTTTCTCTTTTATGATTCTGTTAAGGCGACGACCGACAAATTTTCTACGACATTTTTTTAGCGAAATTTAATCGCGCTAGGTGTGTATTCTAGCAAACTATTAATTTCATTAATATTTGATCATTTTGTTAAGATTATCTCATTATTCTGACTTATAATATTTACTACTCGAATGAGGAAGAAGGAAATTCCTACTTAAGGTTAAAGACAGACGTCTTCAAATATTGTTTTATCCACTTAAGCTTATTTCTCATCCATGCAACAATAATATGCTACAACGAAGCGTGGCAGAGTACAGCTAGTTATTCATAGATTCAAGCAGGGGCGTAGCTACCGCCGTATCTGCCGTATCAATTATACGGGGCCCCCAAACAAATTTTTTATACGGAGCCCCGCCAAGGCAAGGCGGATTCAAGCCGATGCGATGGTCTGAATCCAATGTGATGCGTTTTTATTATTATTAACTTCACTTGAATGTTTGTATTTAATCGACAACTTTAGTCTGGATTATCCACTTTAAACGGCTAGATTTAATTCAAACTACACTACTATTCATAATCTAAGAAAGTCGCGTTAGTTACTCCACTTATAACTCAAGAACGGCTGAACCGATTTTGCTGAAAATTGGCAGGGAGGTAGTTTAGAGCCAGGAGAAGGACATATGATACTAAATATGTACCACGGGCGAAGCCGGGGCGGACCACTAGTATACAATATTTTATGCAATTAATCTCAAATTGTCTGAAAGACTGATTTACCGATTTTGAAGATATTTTGTACGCCGATACGTTAAACGTCGTAAATATCGTATAGAATATTTGTTGTAACGCTTACCCAGGAATAAACCCAAGGAAATTGGGAAAGTACTTGAAATCCAAAAATAAACATGCCCCAGAACAAACTAAAGGAAAACTTACTCAATTGGAACAATATCAGGAACAGTTCACCAGCAGACTCCTTGGTGAGGAAGACCAGGCTGTACACGAAACCAATGGCAGAGAATACTATTTCGAAGTACAGGTACACTTTCATGAGGAGCACGTGTTTCTGGAATGTTCCAACATCGATTATGTTAAGTTTTATCTCTTACAAAAGAGCATTTTTGTAAATACATCCTAATACATATGTTGTGAATGAACAAAATACAGAGGCCAATTAATGACAAATTTTCGCATGTGAATGCTTTTGTTACACCCAATAGGTGAGTTAAAATCAAATTAATAATTATTTTTGCAGTACCTAATGTGAAAAAGCAATGCCTTTTAACACACTTTTTGAATCTTGGCCCTTTTGTTATTGAGTTATAAAAACATCTTTTATCTAGCTTTAAAACTAAACCAACTATGAATAATAAAGAGCAGCATCAAAGTCCGCTGTGTAGTTTATGAGATCTAAGCATACATGGGACAGACAGACAGTAGGAAACGACTTTGCTTTATACTTTCTAGTGATGAATCAAAACTCGCAATTTTACTTCAAATCCCTCTTTATAACATACTAGATTTCCGCCCGTGGCTTCGCCCGCGTTTTCAAAGGAAAACCCGCATAGTTCCCGTTCACGTGAGATTTCCGGGATAAAACCTATCCTATGTGTTAATCCAAGTTATCCTCTATATGTGTGCTAAATTTCATTGTAATCGGTTCAGTAGTTTTTACGTGAAAGAGTAACAAACATCCATACATCCATACATCCAAACAAACTTTCGCCTTTATAATAGTATTAAGATTAAGATTAAAGACCCACCTTATGTAAAGCGACGATGAATACTACAGACATAGCAGCTTCCAACACCAATGCTGTGGTATCAGCTATAAGCCGCGGGTATTCCGTGCTGTTCGCTTGATCTGAAGTTCGCACGTAGGAGATGTACATTGATAGCATGATGGTAACTGCGATGGTTAGCAGCTGAAAGGAAGCAGCAATGGATTACGTTAGGGTAGAAACTATCGAATGGAGAGCGTAGGAGGTGTACATTAATAGCATGATTGTCACTACAAATTGCAATTGTTGGCAGCTGAAAGGAAGCAGCAATGGATTTACTAATTGCGTTAGTTGGGCTATCTTTATGTATTTTTTGACATTTAAATAAACTTTTTGTAAAGACATTAAGTCTTTGAAATTGTGTTTCATTTCAAAATGACCTAAGTATCATTCTATTTATACAAAACTATACATATATCCAAGTCCTACTGCCAAGTAAGCCAAGCACCTACTTTTAAACTACGCTGCATAAGTAAAACCAACTTTTACAGTAACTTATCTTGAAAGATAGTTGGAAATGAAGAACAACTTCATATTTATTCCTAAACTAGCGGTCCGCCCCGGCTTCGCCAGTGGTACATATTTCGCAATAAAAGTTAGCCTTTGTTCTTTCTCAGGGTCTAAAGATTATCTGTGCCAAATTTCATCAAAATCGGTCCAGTAGTTTATGCGTGAAAACCATACATACATACATACAAACCTTTCCTCTTTATAATATTAGTATAGATTATATTCCTAAAATAAATCGAAATTTTACACTCCTCGTTCTTGAGATGAAAATAACAAAAAGTTTAGAAAAATAACAGTCACATAGAGTTTATATTAATGCTATTTTGTCGATGTCAGTTATAAATGACATATAATATAATAACTGTAGATGCATATGGGCGTGTAAAATAAACTGTGTTATTGACCTCAACGTAGTTCGCAAGAATTGCATAATTAACACATTATAATAGCAGATTCGCGCGAACAATTTCACTTTTGAGAAAGTGGTCGAAATTCAAAATGGACGACACTTATTAGAAACTTTTTTTCTTTTTTGCATCTAGATATAATGTATCTATGCTTAAATCTATCTATACTTAATAATATAAAGTTGAAGAGTTTGTTTGAACGCGCTAATCTCAGGAACAATTGGAACGATTTGAAGAATTCTTCATTGTTGGATATACAGTATGTACGTGATCATTGATCCCTGAATGCTATCCCTGAATGGTATAGGCTATCCCTGAATGGTATATATCCCTGAATGGTATAGGCTATATACATAATATTTACCACGGGCGAAGCCAGGGCGGACTGCTAATTATTATAGGTACGTTATAAGTTATTAAAAAAAATCTGTTATAATGGATTGAAATCATCATTATGTTCCATAAAACGTAATTTGCTCATTCAATGTACGACATTATGTAATACATTGTATGAGCAGAAAATTATTGTTTTTTTTTTTGTTTTTTAGATTACTACTTGCCTGTAATCTATATATCTATATAATTAAACATATTAATGTACAATGTTTCTAATAAATAATTGAAACTCTAGATTCCATAATAACATTAAACACATACTACTTTATAATTATTTTTTGCCGATTTTATAGTAAACTAGCGGTCCGCCCAGGCTTCGCCCGTGGTACATATGAAAAATAGATGTTGGCCGATTCTCAGACTTACCCGATATGCACAGAAAATTTCATGAGAATCGGTCCACCCGTTTCGGAGGAGTATGCAGACTAACGAGAATTTTATAATATATATAAGATTAATTACTATTTTCTCAAAATAAAATATAATACTTACAAGGTTCACATAAGCGAAGGCAACGAGGCCTATTCTCAGCGGAAAGCAGAAACAGCATCTTGTTAATATCGGTATTTCTACTGAGTCCCGGATTTTGTCTCTGAAAAATAAGATAAAACAAAATTATACAAATGTTAGTTATATCTATATGATATAATTATACAGAAATGCGATTATTTTTGAAGTGAAACTTCTTTAGAGTAAAATTCCATGTTCGCGAAGGAACACACACACTTTTTTTTAAATATATGTAATTTAGTCGTAAGGCAATACAACCTGAGGGCAAAAGCAAGTGTTTCTATTTTCTATAGCTCATCTACTGATTTAGAACATCAGAAATCTCAGAGAAATATGGAAGTTTCAGTATAAAATGTAAAAGCGTTATATGCTATAGGGGAAATACAATATTATATTCATAAAATAAATTAATACCTACATGAAATACAGCAATATAAATGAATAATCTACCCTTTTAACCTTACACAATATAGAGTCTGTTTTGATAATTACAAGTCGATAAACATAGAGATAGAAAATTTTCTATGAAAATACCTACATGATAATGTTATCAAGAGGATTTCCGCCGATACAACAATCAACAATATGGCTATTATGACCATAGTTTTCTGTTCTAAATTAATTATTAGTTGTGCTCCGCGGTTTCACCCGATGTTATATAGCCTATAGCCTTCCTCGATAAATGGGTTATCTCACCGAAAGAATTTTTCAAATCGGAACAGTAGTTTCTGAGATTAGCGCGTTCAAACAAGCAAACAAACTCTTCAGCTTTATAATATTAGTATAGATTATTCTATTAATATTATAAAGAAAATTTGTAGGAATGTTCTAATGTATGAATGTTTCTCCTTCACGGGATCGAATCTGGATTGGCACAAAGGCTAAGTATAAAAGCAAGTTATTAAGTATTTAGGACAATATGGAGATTTGCCAGAACTACACAAAAACGCGTGAATATTTTTTACTCAGTGACTGATTGATATTCTGTTTCATTTTTTTTACTTCTAAGCACTGGGGCAGTATTATCACCTTTTATTTCCAGACAGTTTACGCCCTGAATTAAACTAACTGGCAAATTCATTATTCAACTTATGATCGCAATAGCCATGGCTGGTTGTTGTGATCATAATTTTAATTTGCCAGGCATTTCCATTCATGGCGTAAACTGTCTGGAAATAAGAGGTCATACGGCCCCTGGATCTCTCTTAACCATGCGCGTAAAACTATGATAAAAATCATAAACACCATCTTCTTGTGCCTAGAGTTTCGGTCGTTGTAAATCCGTCTAGGGAAGACTACCCAAAACTTAAAATGTAATCTTAGTTTAATTATTTGGAATAAGATTTTAGAGTAAACAAAAAACATCGCCAATCATTAAACGTAAATAAATAATAAGTATTCATCAAACAACGCGTTTATCTAAACTTCAAAGGTCCCGCAGGAATTCTTTTAATTTATTGATAAGAAATAAATAATATTTGTACAACAAATAATTTCATGTTGACTAGAGAGAATAGAGATAATATTTTAGTATTTGACGTCACATCTTTTCCAGGATTTTGTTATCGTTTAAACTGCACACTGATTGTTTTGTACGTCATTCCCTTTAATTTAACATTTTAGTATACAGCTGACAACAATCTTCAGCTGACTTAGATCTAATGATCTAAGACAGCTGATATAGCATTTAGTTAATCTTATATATATATATATCTTCTTATATATAAAAATGAATCGCAAAATGTGTTGGTAAGCGCATAACTCGAGAACGGCTGAACCGATTTCGATAATTCTTTTTTTATTATATTCCTTGAAGTACGAGGATGGTTCTTATGTAGAGAAAACGTAAATATTATGTACCACGTGCGAAGCCGGGGCGGACCGCTAGTCATAAATAAAATTATTTTGTTTGATATTTATATTAATTGCATATCGGCAAAATCAACCGCTTTATTAGGTTAGTTTATTAAGTTGATAAAAGATTTATTAAAATACTGCGTAGGTAGTTATGATATAAAATAAATTTCCAAATAATTTAATAAACATTTTTTTCTTTTGAAACCAAATTGTTAAAGGTTACCTCTAGAAACAGGTAAAGGCATTGGATCTATTATTTCCTCATGTGAAATAACTTGAAAACGGAATTACTTACGACACTAATTGAATTAAGATGAGCTAATTTATTACCTACCTATTTTATATTTATGTGTTTAAAGACTACTATGTCTCGTAAAATAAAACACACGATCAATTTTCATAGAAAACTAGCGGCCCGCCCCGGCTTCGCCCGTGGTAAGTACATATGAAAAATAGATGTTGGCCGATTCTCAGACTTACCCGATATGCACAGAAAATTTCATGAGAATCGGTCCACCCGTTTCGGAGGAGTATGCAGACTAACACTGTGACACGAGAATTTTATATATAAGATTTATAATGTACACAGCTTAACACAGGTTATTTCAAATCACTCAAATTCATGTCAAATACTTGCATACCTAATTTTGTTAAGGTTGGGTCGCCTAAGATCGGACGCATATGCCGAAAATTTTATACGTACTGTATTTTTTATTTTATTTCTCATGATTCGATGTCGTTTTTCTGTTGCGGTCAACTGTAAATTGATGACAAAAAAATATTGTTTAACCCCTAATTTTTTGGTTTGCGTAGATGCTATCTATCTAAGCAAATTTAGAGCCTAAAAAGCAGACTTTTTTCGACTTACCATCGTGAAGAAAATAACAGTTCGGCCGAAGATCGGACTATGTAGTATCTTCACTTCTATGCGTTTAATAATAATGTTAACATTAGGAAAACATCCGGACTTACGTCCATACATTGAGCATCAATGATTGAGTCAGGAAATTCCTCAAAAAATTTGACAAAGAAGTTTTTTTTTTTATTGCGTTTTTTTAGTCCGGTCTTCCCTCCTCATCCTAATTAAGTTTCTCAAACTTTTATCCTCCGTGTTCTAGGACTAAATAATGAAAATGTACCTAAGGTCTGATAGTCATAGCGTCATTGGATAGTTAAATATATTAAAAGTTAATAATTATTGCGCATTATTGCATAAGGCGCAGTCAAGAGCTAAACTTCGGTCCGATCTTCGGCATTGGGAGGGAAGATCGGATCTTGGGTTGTGAACGTCCTAGGCGTAATCAAAGTATACAGATGGAAAGAGGATTCGCTAATTCTGCCCCAAAATAATTAATTACATTATTTCAATGAAAGTACTCTCCACAATGAGCCATCAAAATTTTGTAGGTAAGATCGGATCGACGATTTTCGCCACAAAATACACCTTTTCTGCTGAATCACCTGTGTACACGTCCCGTCTGGTCGCTGGCCGGCCGCAGAGTGAAGAGAGGGGCAGAACAAAATGGCGGATCTAGTAGTGTTGGTAGCAGTAGAGAATATTGCCTAGTTTGCGAGTTATTCCATGCATCCGATCTTATGTCACATCCGATCTTAGGCGACCCAACCTTAGTATGTAATTTTGTATTCACATTATTAATAAATGTTATGTGAATTAACTCAGGCTATAAACTCTCTAATATGTTAAACAGTGAATAGAGGATAGTGTCAATATTATTTCACTACGTCTTCACTATCATATTGTAATCAATGTAATCTATTTCTGATAAGGTTAACGCGTAGAAAGATGCACTAAGTTTTAGAGGAACTGAGAATATAAAAATTATAATAAACTATAGCTTTGTAGGCATGCGCTTCAAGAACACGTTAGTTTTACTAAGATTTGGTTTAGCAAATTTTGAAATTATATAAAAGCCAATCCAAATATTGATTATGAGGTTTTTATCATTATACAAGCAACGAAAATAGTCACATAGTTACTAGGCAAACAAAAATTATGAAATAAAAAATGTGCCACATTAAAGTGGTAAGTAGTGCTGACTACAGATATAGTATCTACTGTATTATTTATTAATGTGAAAGTTTTTAGCTATATGTAATCGTAGTGACATCAAGCATAGTCTAAATATTAAATTCTGATAAAAATCTACACAAAGACATCTATCACATACGATGGGCACTTTCTCATGACCTACATTAGCATCTGTCCTATTGTCCGGTATTGGTATACTATGGTAGCAATTACATTTCAATTGCTATATATTAAGCGTACTTTGTATTTAAATGTGACTTATTGATTGATTCAATTTGTAACGTTTAATTTAAATAATGAGATGTTCCCGTGTGGTTAGTTTCATCATCATCATCATCAGCCCATATATGTTCCCACTGCTGGGACACGGGCCTCCTATGAGGGTACAGGCCATAATCCACCATGCTGGCCAAGTGCGGGTTGGCGGATGACACATATCGTCGAACTTTTGATTCTTCGACATGTCGGTTTCCTCACGATGTTTTCCTTCACCGTTCGAGCAGTGGTGATGTTACAACATGCGCAGATAAATTGAAAAATCAATTTATTTCCTGCGCGCTCGCCCGGTCTCGAACCCCGGACTTATCGATTCGAAGTCCGAGGTCTCACCACTGAGCCACCACTGCTCTTCGAGCAGATAAATAAATCTATGGATGGAAATAAATCTGAAAGTTTGGTGAAAATAAAGACGTTAGGATGGATGTATGTATGTTTACTAGTCAATCACGCCAAACTATATTATGAACGTATATATATATTATATATATATGTATTTAGTCTGTACAAGGATATTATTTATAGTCTGGATGGATACACAGACAAGATAATGAGCTAGTTATTCGAGGAGTAACAGTAGGTTCATTATTTAGAAATTAGATTATATTTTTAATGTTGGTAATCGAACTTCTGTTTCTGTAATTTTTTGCTTCTTGTTACCAGTAACTGCATTTCGATTATAATGCTAATATAAATCAATTTACTAAGAAGATGACTGTGTTAATTATTTTAAATGAATAAGGCTACGTAAAAAATGAAATGTTTTGCATTAACCACATATATAGTGGGGAAATCCCAATATTTTGCGTGTAAATATTTAATTTTTATTACTTTATAAAATGTCTTATTTATTATGATTACATAGTTTAAACAATTACAAGGTTTATACCCACGCTACCAATCAGTTCATCGTTTACTTTTTCCACTCCACTATTCCTGAAAATCTCATATCTAACCAGACAAACTGTTACACCTAATATGTGTCTCGTGTATCATCACTACATAGTATAAAACAAAGTCGCTTTCTCTGTCCCTATGTCCCTATGTATGTTTAAATCTTTAAAACTATACGCAACGGATTTTGATGCGGTTTTCTTTAATAGAACGAGTGTTAAATAAGAGATATTTTTCAAGCATTTTGCCTTTAAAAATAACGATATGATACAACATATAACAAAAATGTTTAACTATAGGGATAAAAATTGACTTTATATTGTTATTTGATTCTACAGTATCTAAGTACGAGTATAATATGATTACAGATAAATCAGTTAAATATATTATGAAGTGTTTTGAAACGTAATATAATTGTAATATAATAATGGTTTTGCGGTTGTAGTTACGTCGTGATCGTTGTGGTTAATTTGTTCAATGTCAAGCTTTAGTTTCATCTTCCTTTTTTATCCATATTAATTATTACTGGTTTAATATATTAATACATAATTATCGTACATATAATTTACGGTATTAACCGTACACAATACATTAGTATTTAGTTGCAAATATTCAGTATTAAAAAAATATCAAAATTTCGTTCTCCTCTTGCCTACGTCTTATCTACATATTATACTAGCGGTCCGCCCCGGCTTCGCCCGTGGTACATATTTACGTTTTCTCTACATAAAAACCATCCTCGTACTTCAAGGAATATAATAAAAAAAGAATTATCGAAATCGGTTCAGCCGTTCTCGAGTTATGCGCTTACCAACACATTTTGCGATTCATTTTTATATATAAGAAGATTATGTAATATTTTAGCGAACTGGAATCTTTCGTTCACTTTATTTTTAATGTTATAAAAAACTGAATTATAGGCTTAATTTTCTACTTGTAAATTATCAAGTTTTTATGGGTAATTTTAAGGATAATGACATAAAATATAGAGATTTAATTTAATTCGGTGTTTAATTACAGCTTTCTGAGTAGTATGGAAAATAATATCGAATAACCAGTCTAACTGGAATGAAAATAATTTCCATTATTTTTTATCACACTTTGACTCCAAAATAAAGTTATAACTTATAAGCAATTTAAAATAAATAATTACAAATGTAGAGATTAATTATTATTTAATTAATTAATTATTTATTTAATTATATTTTCATTCATTTATTTCTTTGACCATCGCTCCTCCCAATTTTGGGCGGATTCTGTCAATGTGAAATCGAATGTCAAATGAATGTATAAAGATCGTCATTTATTACATTTAAATACATGCGATACTTAACAACAAAGTGAACAATGCACAATTGTACTCTTGGTACAAATGTATTCGACATGCTAGGGAATAATGAGGTATAATTGCGTAGAAAAGTGCATATAAATTATAATCTCTCGTTGTTAAGTATTACACTACTATAGTATGTTAATACACGCATTTTTGGAACGAAATGAGTAAAAATTTACTCCATTATTGTATTAAGACGCAAACATGATAAAAAGAAGAAAATATTCAATCTTGTAAAAAGTGAAGTCCCGTGTCCCGTAGCCGGGGTAAGGGGCAGATGCATTATTCATACATCTGTTTCACTGATCGATTTTCTTTAGGGACAAGTAGGTGATCAGCCTTCTGTATCCTGACAGACCAAGACATTTTTTTTTCTTCGTCTCCACCGGGAATCGAACTTCGTCTCCACTGTACCAAGGAGGCGGTCTCTGAAAGCAATACTATTAATTGCTACTTAAAAATATTATACCAACTAACATAGACACATTAATATTTATCTGAGTTTAACATCCGTCCGTGTTCACAACGTCAACATTTATTATCAAACATAATAGAAGTATTACTAGTTAACATAAAAAGATGCAACTGACATCACAGTTCTTCCTCATTATTCAAGGATGTAATAATTAACAAAATTCTTATACTTACATAAAACATTTCAATTCTTCAATCGTACGAAACTGTTATTCAAAAATGAAATTAAGTATCATGGTCAAATTCCAAAACTCTAAAAATAATAATCATTTTAAAACTATCATGAAAATGAGTGCAAAAGAAACTTTATTTAAACTACATAATTTGAGTAAAAACCAAAGAGCGACCCAGACTTCGAACTAATTAATAACTGTGTCTCGGAAGTCAGTTTCTTCCCTATCATCGCGGCAAATACATAATATTTAAATTCTGCACTATAAAAACTTGATAATTATGTTCATAAAATAAAAAATAAGGTTTTTTAGCACAACAGTACACATTGTCACAGTCAACAGATGTTGTTTCGTAAACAGCGACAAAAATGTCTCAGTCTAGTAATTGTAGATGAGACGATATTTATTTGATTTTCACAATAGTTATTGGCCTTGAATGTATTCCAAAGTGATCGGTAAGGGTTCGATGCCCAGCATGATCGAAGCTCAGAATTTATTGAAGTGAAAACTTCTTTAGCGGCGTTGGGTATAAAATCTTAAACTCGCGTCAGGACACGTGGCCAGATCGAAAAAGCGTAAGACGGATGTTTTTTTTTTTTAGCCCTTAAATGCCATGTGTAAGACGGATACAATTCCAAAATATCAAACATGCTGAACGTTAATAATCTAGTTTTCACTTCTGATGGCACTCCCGGAGTGCAACCCGTCTTTTTTTATTATATTATTTTGTCATCGTTTTTATTATAACAAGTAACTGGGGTTTTAATGTGTGTAAATAGTCTATTGTATTTTGGTAAAACTATTTATAGATATATAGGTACAACTATAGATAGCATTGTCCATAATACGAGTATTCGAATATCTATATCTAATATCTAATCTAATCTAATATATTATAAAGGCGAAAATTTGTAAGGATGTATGGATGTATGGATGTTTGTTACTCTTTCACGTAAAAACTACTGAACCGATTACAATGAAATTTAGCACACATATAGAGGGTAACTTGGATTAACACATAGGATAGTTTTTATCCCGGAAGGATTTCCGGGAACGGGAACTATGCGGGTTTTCCTTTGCAAACGCGGGCGAAGCCGCGGGCGGAAATCTAGTAGATACATATTTTAAATTGATTATTGATTCTGTTTTGGTAGAGTTATATTGTTACATATCATGTTAAGTATACCTAGATCAGTAGGTATATGCAAAGAGAATACAAATACTACAGTATATGTAAAGGTGCAATTAATGAATCTTACGAAAGTAACTCCTTATCAAATGTAGATTGAAAAGTGTGAAACACTAAGAAATAAGAGCCATTCAAAATAACAAAAAATGCATATACGACGATAAGAAAATGCACAATTAGTGATTCTGAAATCGAAATAACTCAAATAGTATCGTTATATTTTAAATAATTAATAATTAAAGGCATATTTGAAATAAAAATAGATTATTATAATGTTAACAAAATCATATACCTAAATGTAAAAAGGTCTCTAGTTATTTTAAAAACATATTTCATAAACGCTATTTCCTACTTCCTATTATTATAAACGTTATCAAAATCACATTGATAAAAATCCTTCAAAATATTATTATAATTAATCAAAAAATCCTTCAAATTATTATTACAATATTAATCAAAGCATCCTGTTGTTTAAATACGGTACGCAGTAACTATTTAGTAATTGAATATGTTCAAATGCGGGTTCTCATTAAAACTGTTTATTGGAAGGCTGTGTTTTTTAAATATACATAGGTGCATCGTCTGAATATATAAATAAACCAAACCGCAATGTCAGTTCAATTTCTTTGTGTTCATTTTGTGTTATCAAGTTTTTTTTAGACATTAAAGCATTGGGTAGGTACATATAAATCTACCACTTCTATCGAGTATAAAACAATATCTTTTATGATATAGCCTTTTGTATTAAAAAAATCATACACTAAATTAGTGTAGAAAAAACGTGAGTAAGCACAGCATAGGAACTTATATTTTTAAAACCGGTCATAGCAAATTATAGCACTATGCTATGCTATGGCTGTGGAAAAAGCAAAATATAACCAGTCTTGTGTTTCCTAAATGCAACTTCAAATAAATACAATGCATTTTTGTTCACGTTGTCAAACCTCATTAAAACATTAAACCTAGTCAATTTAGCTTCAACATAAATACAACATGCAAGGGAATTATAGCTTCCTAGTTATTCACGAAGCTATTGCAACAACGCATTTGATGCCAAATATTATATTACGCTATTGCAATAACTATGACGTTGTTATGCAAATGTTTCATGTACACTACTGGTTTTATATGGGATACTTACGTGGGTTAGTCGGTGGAAGCTTCAATGGAAGACTTAAGAAGCTTATTCTATTTTTGTGTTGTTTTGTAACTAACCTTTTTCGGAAAAACTTTTGAATACGTATCCGTCATCAGCTTATATTATTCGTTATTACTTATTTTAACAAACTAAAACTAAGAGGCAGTATTTAAAAGCTTTCTAGTTATATAAATATTATTTAAGTATAAATTTATAATATTGAAACACGATTTAAATCTTTATTATAAATTTCGTGGAAAGTTTAAAAAATTTAATACGCCTAGTTTTCATTTAACGCAATAGGTATGTAAATTTTTGCATTATCTACACTTGAATCTAGGTTGTTTGATGACGAACATATCAGATTACATATTTCTTTACTACTGAAGTATTTATAAAATTATATGTTATAATATAATGATGTCATTGCAATTAAATCCAAACACATGATTAAACTCACACCTACCTACATAAAAAGTAAAAACTTTCCTATACCCTAACCTGTTTTTTTCGCCGCCTCCTTGGTACAGTGATTGATGCGTGAGCGTAGCACCGAGGGAACCCAGGACGTTCGATTCCCGTTGGAGACGAAGAAAAAAAAATGTCTCGGTCTGGTAGGACACAGAAGGCTGATCGTGATCACCTACTTGTCTCTAAGGAAAATCGATCAGTGAAATAGATGTATAATTCATCTGCCCCTTATCCCACTAGGACTACACTTTTTTAACCCGTTTTTTTTTTATTTATTGTTTTCAATGGAAAAACTCAACATAAAACAACGTATCATATGTTTTTTCTCAACATAACACTGACCTGATATTAAAACAAGCAGACATGTTTGGAAAATTACAACTCTATCAAGAAAACTGTTGCACGAAGTTTGTAATAACATGCGAGTATTGGATTTCAAAGTTATTATACAATATTATATTATATAATCATGTTTTATTTTATGCATTCAAGATTAAGTCTTATCATCACATCGTGATCGCAATAACATAAAGGTAAAAGGTAGTTAATTTTATAACGTAATATTTTTTCTATTTAAATCAAGGTCTTGTATTCACTTTTATAAAAAAGTTAACAAAATATGATAAAAATATCGCTAACATAATTACTTTGTATTTATTCAATAAGAACTGGTTTGATGAAAGAAATCAATTTCCTAGAACCGAATACCAGTAAATTACGTCCATTAGAATTTATAAAAAATATCCATAATTTTTAAGCTTTCTCCATAACTAAAATGTTCATAATATAAAGTTACCTTTTATACTTTTGACCTTTGACCTTTGATCTATAGCGAAACGTTTAGAAATACCACAGTACAAATGCAGATGTTTGACCTTTAGATAGACACGATTTGTTATCACCCTTTAACCCTAGAGTTACGTATCAAAACAACTACTAATTATTTATTTACATTCGAATGATAATCCTCGATAACACGGAAGCGGAATTTTTTTATCTATCATAAGGCTATACTAGCAACATTGTATGCCTTTAAAAAAAAAAGTAAAACATTTATTTTTCTGCTATGTCAAGAAGATATAACTATTTGCCAGTGTCAAGCAAAAAAAACTAGAACATACCTAATTGCCGCAAATTTTTTTTTCGTTTATGTGGTGTCTATCATCGTGTCTATCAGAAGGGCTTCTACATTTTAACGCGGACGCGTGGGTGAACTGAAGGTTCACAGAATTGCCGCCAATTTTCTTCGTGAGAGTTCAAAAAAAGGTTGCATATATTTTCATGTTTTTATAGAAAACTGAATGCTTTTAGTAACTAAATAAATAAAATAAATAAATAAACTAAAGGTATATAATATAAGTAATTCAAAGTTTAATTAATTAATCAAAAAAGTAATCAACTCTACATTTAGTTACGAGCGGTTAATTTGTTCTATTACTTATTGGAATTTACTTAAAATGATTGCAAAAATTTTCTAAAAGTAAAATGTGTTTTTTCTATGTTACTCTACATAACGGTTTTCCACCTTATTTATGGCAGTGGCTGACCGTGACTATGACCGTGACCGTGACCGTCAACTCGGTTTATAATGCTCAGTCGTTTATATACAAATTATAGTATTTATACTATATAAAGACACAAATTACTATATCTATACCATTGAGATATACATATAGAGACGACACCGCTTACATCACTTATGTTCCGCTCAACATAAGCCATATGGCTTAATTGCACGCTCATTTTTTATTTGTTTTAAAGTGAAACGCATCAAAATATATGCCTTCGTGTGTGTTACGATATTGCACAAATAATACAAATAATACGGAAAAGTGACTAACATAACTTTTCATCGGTAAGTACCTAACAAGATAATAATTTTTAAAACTTAGAGCAAAAAAATGGCGCACAGATTTTGTTCGTGGTGTCGTCTCCTCCATACGTAGTAATATTATCTCAATGATCCATAATAATATTATAGAGTTGAAGAGTTTGTTTGAACGCACTAATCTCAAGAAATACTGGTCCGATTTGAAAAATTATTTCGGTGTTAGATAGCCCATTTATAACCGCAGGGTACAGACAGTCGATATATAATTCAGAATGTTTGTTTTATTTAATGTTGAGAGCTACAAACACTGGGTAAAATAAATTTAATCAGTACTTATTTATTAGTAGGAAGAAGGAACTGCAATTAATATAAAAATGTATTAGATATACAATAAATAATTTATGTATTACTTACTACTAAAAATTGTGTACGTGAAACGAATTTTCTTGAAGACGTGTATTAGAAAAGCGCGCGTACAAATATTTTACTAATAGGTAATTGCTATTTAGAAAGGTTTTAATAGCTATTTAATAATTTAATTTCCTCAAACCTAGCCGTTAATAATATATTTTTTGAATCATAGAATACTAGTTTTCCGCCCGCGGCTTCACCTGCGTTTTCAAAGAAAAACCCGCATAGTTCCCGTTCCTGTTTGATTTACGGGATAAAAAGTAGCCTATGTCTTAATCTGGGTCTTCAGCTACCTACATACCAAATTTTATTGTAATCGGTTCAGTAGTATTTGCGTGAAAGAGTAACAAACATCTATCCATTCTTAAAAACTTTTACATTTTAATTTTAGTATAAGATACGAAGTCAAAATATATTTTTACATATAACATTAATGTGATAAATAAAATAGGTACTTAGTTAAAACGTGTATGTAAATATTTACAATATAAGAGCAAAATACTAATTAGTATAACATTTATTGCAACGTAATTAACCTTACATTACTTTTAACCTCTGTTTCTATGAATTCGCTTCTTATCTTATCGGTATTATTTTCCGTATTTTCTTTGATTTATTTACGCATTTCTTTATATATATTTTTTTGTTATTTATTAAACAACTAGCTTACCGCCCGCGGCTTCGCCCGCTTTCTCTAAAACGATTTGAGATTTAAACTATCCTATCTCTCAAGTTGGATCGAACTGCACATGGTGTGCGAATTTTATTATAATCGGTTAAGTGGTTTAGGAGTCCATTGAGGACAAACATTGTGACACGAGATTTATATATATTAAGATTTTATGTACCATAAAAAGTTTAAGAATACATATTTTAATATGTACAAAACAAAACAAAAGTAAAACCTAGTAAGTATATTATTATTAGTCTGTGGTAAAACATACATTCATGTAACATATTATAATTTTTATTGCGTATTAAAATGCTCTACTTCACTATTTGATAACATCAACTTATTATTATAATATTATGTTCTTTACATGAATATTAATACCTATTCCGTTGTTTTATAATCTGAGTTCCGGATAAGACGTAAATGACGATTTTTTAAAACATTTATTTAACTGTTTTGCTATCGCAATCTTAAAAAATACACACAAAAATCTGTATGAAGTCTATTTATAATAGTTAAAATCATGTTCCAAGAGTCATTTGATAACTAAAAATTTAATATTCATCAATTTTGATTCCTATAAAACTACACATCATACATCTATGCATTTACAGGCTTTTCTTAGAAGCGCTTAGGCATCATATTACACAACAATTTTGTACCACCGGTACAGAAAGCAGGTTTTATAGAGAAGGAACTTTATCTCTGCATTGATTAGTAATTTAGTAGTACTTGTACTATTAAAATAAATAATAATTGCGTTAAAAACAACCGACTTCAAACTTGCACTTGCAACATTTACAAATACAGACAAAAATGCTCATAAAAGAAAAACTACTGGGCCTATCCGAATAAAATTTTTATGGGACCAATTCGACACCATCCCGCATCGAACAAAAAAAGAATCACGTAAATCGGTTCAGAAACCACGGAGTAATCGGTGTACATACATAAAAAAAAAAAAAACATACCGGCCGAATTGATAACCTCCTCCTTTTTTTGAAGTCGGTTAAAAATATATACTAGAATCTCGTTCGTACGTACATAGTATAAAGCTTGTTCGAAACATTAATAATATAATGAATAAATCGTATTTAAATCCGTTAAAAAGCTCTTAATTATAAAACAAATAAATCTTTTTTTATGTCAGAGTAGAAGACCCCAATGTCGTAGACCTACTCGTAAGACCGTATAACGTATAACATAGAACTATAAAAATTATTGTATAATATGTAATAATAAAAGTTATTATACTCTATGAATTTTTAGACTGTGACTCTACACAGAGACAAATCAGTAAAAGCACTTTTAAGATTTAATTTTTTTTGTTTGCGATTTAATTACCTGTATACCTCTATACATATATAATTAACAAACTAAATACAATATTGTAATATTTATTTTTGTTGGAAACCCCAAAGAGTTAGAGCCTTCTTGGATTTAATATTATTTGATTAATGATAATATTGTTACTCCTTATCAGTATTTAACCCGATCCTTCATTTGTCATTTTGATGGATAGCATTACAAATTTAAGCATTTTAATTATCTTGAAAGCGTTCTCCGATTGTAATTCATTTTGTTAATTATTTTAAATAATGAAGGTGTTGTTTTACCATTATAATCAAGTATATTATGTATTTTGTATTATCTGTATTGTAAAATTGGCGGGAAAGTTTGTTAAACTTGTTTAATTTTATAATTGTTCTTAAAAATAAAGTGTTTTTATCTTGAAAGTACATATTAAGGTAATAAATTTACATTATCGCAATACACGAAAAATAATGTATGAGTAAAAAGCAAGAATGTATTACTTATAATATTATAAAGCTGAACAGATTTTGTTTGTTTGGTTGAACGAGCTAATCTCAGGAACATCGGCTATTGGTTTGGATTAAAAAAATCTTTCAGTGTTATCTAGTCCAGTCATCGAGGAAAGCCGTAGCCTAGCATCACGTTAAGTCTTAAGAAGAGAGGAGCGGGTAAAATCGGGAGACACAGCTAGTTAATTAATATAGTTTATAGGTGGCATTGTCGCAAGTCGATTAGTCGATTTATTCCAAGTAACCTGTGGTTTGTGAAATTCGAGAGCGGCAATAATAAAACACACAAATTACGTAGAGCACTAAATAAAAAAAAAATACTTTTATAATAAAAACTTAATACGCATAGGTATAATAGTTATATAAAAATCATCCGTTTGATAAAAAAATTGAAACATCTTGCGATTAAACGCGCTACGGAATACTTTTCTCTAACGGTCTATTTCAACAGAAACCTTAATACGTAACACACGGGATGTGACGTGTTTCATCATTTTTCTTAACCTGAAGGCAAAACGCATTATCCACATCAACAATGCTACTGTAATTACGTTCCTCATTTACGGCAGAATCGCACATTTCCTTGCACCACTGACCCGGCGATTAAAAAAGTAAACCACAGAGTAAAAAAGAATCACAGAGTATAAAAAGCGATGCCCGCTATCGGCGGAAAAGGTGTCAAATTCAACTTTCGCTCGCACTTACTTTAAACTCGTTTGTACTGTGGCGGACATAATGGATGCGTCTTTCCCGCGTCGCGATTTCACGATTACTGGCTCAGGGCTCAGGCTCTGGTTCTTCGCTGTAACTTTGTTTACCATAGTCGAGTTCACAGTAATTTTGGTCAGCGGTAATGCATTATTTGTGTACGTAATCGGTTAATTATGTGATTTTACAGCGGATTTATCTGATGTTTGTTATTGCATTTATTAATTTTTAAGGCCTTTATGCTCACTAGTTGATTCTACAGTTGGGTTTTTCTGGATTCAATCTGGGATTAAACATATTTTCTACTCACTTACTTAACTTAACTGTCATACAATTTTATTTAATTTGAATACTGAAAAGCCTTGCTCGGTATTGATAATAAGATTTTAAATAGGTATTAGGTATCTAAGTCATAGATCTAGTTAAATAAGAAAAATACTCTACAGTTATAGTATCTAAGAGCGAGATTACAATTTGAATTACAATTTATATATGATTTAAAATGATATTAATTTAATATTCCGAATCATAAATGTTCACAAATCTATAAACTTAAACTTGCATTTTTAATATGGAATGAGGTTTGATTATACTTTAGAGATACTATTATATTTTAGAGTAATTATACGTAATTTAGAATTAATTGCATAATAAGTTTTTATTATAAACTGCGTCTGCCAGCAAAATTAGTAGATATGTAATATGATATTTGTTGATAACTGCATTTCTACACATATTCACAGGCCATTTAATATATATTATTAATGTATTTAAATACATTATGTAACTCTGTGCTCTGCTATTTAGAGCAAAATTACTTGTAGTACAGAAAATATGAAACCTAGGTATAGTTTCTTAAAAAAGCTTTGACCAGCTGCTAGTTGTTGCTCCGTATGACCGCCTCCTTGGTACAGTGGTTGACGCGTGAGCGTAGCACCGAGGGGTCCTGGGTTCGATTCCCGATAGCGACGAAGAAAAAAATGTATCAGTCTGGCAGGACACATAAGGCTGATCACCTACTTGAACCTAAAGAAAATCGATCAGTGAAACAGATGTACATATAATGTATCTGCCCTTTGGCCATTACCACATATTACGGGGATATGGGACTTAACTTTAGTTTACAAGTTTCGGTACGCGGCTTCACTTGCATAAACCCAGATAAAGGGAAAGGAAGCCTTATTCACACAGTGCATATAAAATTTCAGCCATGTAGCGCGCTTTAGCAAAGCAACAAGTATAATTATTATATCTACTGTTTTATGAGTGTAAAAACATCAATAAAACTTGTAACTCGATAACCCCATACACCTTGTTTACTTTAAATTACCGTGCACGATAATTTTTGTTTGATATAAAAAATATATTCCAGGAACCGTGTTTGAAACTCTTTACCAATTTTTGCTTTTTGTGTCTACACCTAAGTTATATGGCTGTCCTGACAAAACAATGTTTATCAGGTATATTCTATATTATTTTGTATAATCTAGTTTGTTTGTCTGTTTGAATGCGCTAAACTCAGGAACTACTGGTCCGATTTGAAAAAATCTTTCGGTGTTAGATAGCCCATTTATCGAGGTAGGCTTGGCTATATACAGGGTGTCCCACTATTGGTATACTAAGCGCGAAGGGACTTGTAGTTTTGCATACACTGATCACGTAAAAAATATTTAAACAACAAAATTACGTCAAAAATTTTTTGCTTTTTTTTCCTGAAAATCCATGTTTTCTTCTCTAGCTTCGTGCAGCCGGCATATACCGCTTCTCTAATGTAAGCATTTTGTCTTTGAAAACATAATCTTAAACGACAGCTCACGTGCTGGTGGCAAAGCTGGGCGGGTTGCTTGTTAGAGTGTACAGATAGAGTTTTAAGAATTCATCTATTTGAAAAAAAAATGCGTCTGGAATTTTATAAGTATTTGTTACGTACTCAGCGAATGCAAAACTACAAGTCCCTTCGCGCTTAGTATACCAACAGTGGGACACCCTGTATATATCATCACGCTAAAACCAACAGGAGCGCAGCCACACGGGTGAAATCGCGGGGCGCAGCTAGTTTTGTATAAATTTATAAATATTTTCACACAAGCAGCTCTATGAGTAAAATGCTTTTATTGATGTAAAATTCTATCTAAATATCGAATAAACAAGCTTTTGCAAGTCTATCGTTTCATTATTCAAAACAATGAATAATATGGTCACTTAGAAAGTGGTATTAACATCTCCATATAAGTCCATGACTCCTCTAAAGTTAGCAATCCGTGGGAAACTGCGGATCTGTACATTATTGAATATAACATGTTACGTAATCTTCGTTGTGTGACTGCACTTCGAGATGGGTTCGGATGTCGTGTTATTACAATATTTTCTTTAAGAGTTTCATCATATACATCATGCAAGAGTGAGCTCATCCCCATACTCTTTCAGAGACAGCCATAATCCACCACGCTGGCCAAGTCCGGATTGGCAGCTATGTAATGTAGTTGACTTGCCTTTCCTCATGATGTTTTCCTCCATGCAACTTATATTGTTTTGTCAATCTATGTATTTAATTCCTGTGAGCCTAATAAAAAACTACAATGTTAAGGTGATGAATTAATTTTTCTAACATTTACGGCCCTTTTCAAACCTTCGTAATTTTTATATTATTAAAGTTGTCGTGATGAAAATTCTTGACAAGAAAGTTCAATAGTAACACAATACGTCTACCGTTTTAGAAACATGATTCCATGATATTTTCTCGATAGAAAAAAAATACAAAGTTATCATTGTTATTTTTTTTTAATCTCTGGCATCTTCAAAATAACAAACGTAAAGTTACGACTTTTTGGATATTAACTATAAAATATACAACCTATACGTCTACCGAGTTAGAATTTTGAAATACGCGATGGTTTTGAAATAAACAAGAAATACTTGAAATTAGCGCGCGACCAGCCAATATAGCGAGAGCCGCCCTGTACCTTCCTACCCCGATCGCTGCACGAGTCATTCCCGCTACGGCCGTCACACGGGGAACTTGTGTCGCTCGCGCAATCGTAAAAAAGGGTGACAACACGATAAGACAAAATGAGACAAATGGGGACAATAAAGAAAATAAGAAGAAGAAACATAAAGGTTGGAGGAAAAAGAATGCTTACAATTGGAACAAATTAATGAAGTAAGTTGGTTTTATTTTAAATTTGATGATAATTGTATTATAGACGATGTTTGATATGTACCCCTGTTTTAAGTACATAACGAATGTGTAAGATTTTTTCATTTATAGCATAAATAATCTGTTCAGAAATCCGGAATCCAGAAGGGAAATAAACCCACTGATTGTTCACAATGTGAATCCACTCCTTCGTAAGTACCTTTATTCAGTCAAAAATGTATGTTATCAAAGCTCTACTGGTTTTATCGCATGATTCCATTTTTAGCAAAAAGCAACAAAGTGCAAAGAAATAAAAAATCATGGTGAACTTAGTGGAAGTATGGTGGACATAATATGGAACAGGAGCTCATTGGAGTAGTATTATATTAAAAAAAAATACGAAATAATTTCAAGAATTACATTTCTTAGAAGGTGGTAGATTAGTATGTTGTACATATAAAGAATTTGATGTTGATATTTATTTCATTTATACTTACTACACCTGTGCGGGAAATTGCTTAGTACTAAAACAGGTTTATATTCATATTTACATAATAATGTGAGTTTTCATTTCGAAAAATTTTGTGTAAGTATATTAAATTGAGTTCCTGGGTGATCTGGAAACACAATTGGGCCCGGAAGATGGCGCTGCAGTCACTCCTCCTAATGACATGAACCGATTTGGATGAATATTTGTGTGCACATTTCATTATTGTGGGATGATTGGTTGATTCGCTTTCACATTAGCTAATATTATGTATTTTTGTTGTTAGAAAGTAAACTTAATTTAATGTTTATAATACATTATTATTGGTATAAATAAGCCAGTGTTCTTCTCACATTGCTGTACCTGCCTACCTACCCTACTAGGGCCTAACTTTGTTCTGGCTATTTTATTTTGATTATTTGTAATGAATAATTACAATTATAATAGAGTGCAAAAAATAAATACATGCGTCAATATATTTTGTGTTTTTTTTAAACAATTTTTTTATTTAAAAAAATATCATTCCGACCGCGGCTTTGCCCGCGTGGAATTAGATTATATCGTGAATCCTGTCTTATCCCACAGAAGTGTTCAGTTCGGATAAAAAGTATCCTATGTGTAAATCCAGGCAATTAGCTATATTTTATCAAAATTGGTAATGTAGTCTTGACGTGATTAAGTAACAACTAACAAAAAAATATACAAATTAACATCCAAAGTTTCGCATCAGTTTTACTGTATTAGTGATATCTTCCACTCTTGACTTTGACTGAGAAGAATTAGGGTTTATAACTTCTTTCAGAAATATTACCTTTCTTTTCTGGGCATGACGTAATATCTACGTCAGCATCAAATTCTATCTAAATCCATTCAGTAGTCCGCGTTATTGAGTACCATTTCATTTTTTCAGAGTAACAATATTTTTTGTTATTTTAAAGATTATTTATAACCTGTATTATTTTGTAATAAAGTAAACATTACGAAATAATAATAATTATTAATAATGTCTAAGTAGTTGTTAAAAAGAAGATTATTTGTTTATAAGCAAGAAAATAAAACCAATAAATCAACAATTAAATATATGTATAAGAATATTATAACTGTATGACGACTCCATACATGTTTGTCCCGAGTCGGCCAGCGGCAGCGCGGCGAGTTTGCAAGAATGACTTCGCGCACACCCGCGTTCGCGATAGCGACTCCGCCCGCCAAGCAGTAGATTTTTTTTTGTGTATCGTCTTAAATGCAAGATTGAAATTCTATTATACGCTCTAACGTAGGTATATAAAAACTGATGGAACAAAAACTTAAAAATTATTGGGGCAACCTAACTATATACCGTGTCTTTCTTTCGCACCGTATCGAATGAACAATGACCAAGGTCACGGGCAGAGAAAGTTGATTGTTGGCATCCTTTGCTACCGTACTTTAAACGTACCACTAATGTTTGAATTGAAGAAACTGATTTATAATTTTTTCAAACACAAAAAGCCGACTTTAGTCGGCTTTTAGGAGCTTTAGCTCCTAATAATAATCAGCAACAAATCACAATATATTACAGATCTACACTTGAGAAACTTTAGAGCATTCAAAAGAAATTTACCTTCTATTTACTCTCGAATAAAATAAGCTCTTGAAGCTCAAATAATTATTAATAGAAACAATAAAATCATGAGGGTTAGGTATTGTACCTATTTATTAAATACTAGCAATGCCCTGCGGTTTCACCCGCATAGATAGCGATATCGTTACAGTGAAAAGTCTACTATAGGTCGGACTATAGGTTTAATTTTTAATCACATGAAAATCACCTTTACCCCGTCCCGCACTACGGCCTTTTTTTTTGTTTTAGTGGGGAAATCTTTCATAGATACCCACGGCCTCCGGGGGAAGGGCCGTGGGTTATGTCGGATTCCTACCGACCAAAACCCCACTGTGTTCCGTCAAGACGCATATTGGAAGAATTCCTCCGTGACCCCCGCACTACGGCCTGCTCGAACAGTATACCTACTATTTTCTGTAGATTGACACTTTTAAAAATTCGTTATATCTTTTGAATGGAATATCCAATTCTTTTCATTTCAAAAGTATTTTGCTGGTATTGAAACAGTCTATAATAAAACATCATTTAATGGGATAAGGATTAATATATGTGTATGGATAACATGGTTTGATTACTATCGGCACTTCTATTTACTTTGAAAACGTAAAAAAGTTGTTGTAGTAACATAACTACTGAAGATGGACATATGGTATCGCGGACTTTCTTGTAGATATTGATCCATTCTATAATACCGTAGAACATTTTTTTGTTCTATCTTCAATAGATTCCGCAGCGCACGCGATGACAGAAGTTTTATTGAGGATTTTTTTACACCTTGGGTTACATTATTGCATTTTTGGTAAGGATCTCTAATTTTTTTGAAAATGCAATATAGCCTATGTTGCTCAGTAAAGATGCAGCTTTCTAATGGTGAAAGAATTTTTGAAATCGGTCCAGTAGTTTATGCGTGAAAACCATACATACATACATACATACTTACAAACTTTTCCTCTTTATAATATTAGTATAGATTATTTGTTCCTTTTATTCGCTTAACAGTATAAGGAGGTATTGCTAAATTTTGGCATAAAAATTAAGCCTTATCTGGAATAACATAAATTAAAAATAAGTAGCTAGTGTAATTATTATCATGATAAAATCAAACTATGAGATATATGGTGAACGTAAGATATCTGGAAAGTCAACATTAGTGAGTTGAATTCAATTAATCTCATTTTTACTTTCATCGGAACCCACTTAGAAAATTATTAGAGCTCTACGGACAGTTTTATTGTTTTGTCAACAGATGGCACTGAATTTTTTTAAGTTATTTTGATTAAAGTTTAATCTAATTATATAATGTATTATTTTACTATATTAATTGTGTAACTTTGTATGTATCACTTTGTATGAACAAGTGCTGAACTGTTTTCGAATAAATTTTGCCATGGGATAAAATTAAAAATATTTACTTAAAGTTATCATCAAGATTGCTATAGTCCTTCCTTATTTAATAAGATCTAATATAATGTTACTTAAAAAATAAAATAAAACTATTGCATATTTGCCACATTGAAACTTTGCCTGTAAATCTTTAAGGAGTAAAAAATTACCTGAACTTTTGACTCTACATAAAACAGCTATAAGTTACATCCATACTAATATTATAAGTGCGAAAGTAACTCTGTCTGTCTGTCTGTTACTCAGTCACGCCTTAACTACTGAACCAATTTGCATGAAATTTGGTATAGAGATATTTTGATACCCGTGAAAGGACATAGGCTACTTTTTACCCCGGGACATAGGATAGGTTTTATCTCGGAAATCCCACGGGAATGGGAACTATGCGGGTTTTTCTTTGACTGCGCGGGCGATGCCGCGGGTGGAATGCTAGTAAACTATAAAAATGTATAATAAAGTGGGAATAATGAATAAAATCTACATAATATACTGTTTAGGAAAAAATAAAGGTAAGAAGAAAAAGGGCATTGATTAAAAAGTACTTTAATTTTCGCTTATAAACATTACTTACTTATAAATGTACTTACAAATAACTATACACATAAAGCATTTGACAAATATTTAAATTATAGTACATATTATAAATGTAACGAAACATTTTTAAATAGTTAATAGTGAACAAATTTACGTGCCAATGTACTAAGTTCACATTATGTAAAAACTTTTTCAAAGATCGCTATTTCAAAAGAGAGAACAATCTCTCTTTTTGAACCATAATCTGATCCTTCAGACATACATTTTTTCAGTTTACTTACATATTATGAGATTCTTTTCCTTACCTTTACAACAGATAATCTTATAATTATACTACATCTACTCTCGATAATATGAGAGATTGCTCTAAACAGACAATATAATACTAAAAATCATGATCAAAATCACTCAAATTTTATGAAGACAAAATACCTATATATTTTGTGTTTACGTTACGTTTGTTACATTTTTTTTCTCTTCATGGCAAGAAGATGACTATTTGCTAGTGACAAGTATGTAAATAGGAGCTTTTATTTGCCATGTCATAAGCGATTGTTGCCAGTGTAAAACCTATACTAATATTATAAAGCTGAGGAGTTTGTTTGTTTGAACGCGCTAATCTCAGGAACTACTGGTCCGATTTGAAAAATTCTTTCGGTGTTAGACAGTCCATTTATCGAGGAAGGCTATATATCATCACGCTTAGACCAAAAGGAGCGGAGCAATGCGGGTAAAACCGCGTGGCACAACTAGTTAAATATATTAGGCGGGAATGCAGGAACTAGGCGATAATTGTCGCAGAAGCAATATCAGCTGTACACCTGGCTTCTTCCAACTGATTTACGAATTCAAATTTTGCGTTATTCTTCAGTTTCTTGAATTCACTTCTTGATAATATCAGGAAGTATAAGTGGATAACTGAAACGAAAATATTATTAAGTTAATTAAGTTGAACAATTGCTTATTGTAAATAACTTGTGTAGCTCTACACTTAGGCTCTACATGGTAATTTTTATATTTTTGGACAGCCTTTTTCACTTTATAGTTTTTTAATTTATGGAAAAAAATATTGTTTCAGTAGTTACTTTTTGTAAAAAAGTTTTACATACTTTTTCAAATTTTGCGTAATCAGCTGACCATATTGTCAAATGTCAATCATCTTTTGATCGGATTACTTTACAAAATCGATGACAAATGGATTAAAACGAATTTAAAGAATTCCTCATATACTTACATTGATAAAATATTATAAACAGTAACATAGGCATGGCAAACGGTAGGAAGAAAATGACGAATATAAATTCTCCTAGCGCGTACAATAAGTAGCTGATGTAGACTAACGAACAGATAAACACTGCACCTAGAACCACTAGGTTATATCTGAAGTAACATCGGATGTATTTGTAGTTTTTCTGTAACAATAATATTTGGTATTAGTCCATGAATTAATAAATACTTACAAAACAAAATCTAGACTTAAATTATTATATGTAATAAATACTGCAAATACGGTCTCGCTGTTTGCAAAGAAACACATCACCGATTTTGGATTGAAATTTGAAATGAATAGATAGTTTGGATAAAATTTAGAAGATCCAGGCTCAAACATACATGTTTTTTTTTTCAAAATCAATCTCCATAGAACTTAAACGGAGGATGATGGTTTTTTTTAATAATTCCCGTGATATATTCTTACTAATATGTAGTCGGTTATTACGACAAAGCGAAAAGTATGCTATCTACACTAATATTATAAAGAGGAAAATAGGATAGAGCAGTTTAGTATTAAGATTATTTAAAGATATATTATTAACTAACCTTATGAGCGCTGACGATAAATATGATTTGGAATATAGCGTCTACAACAAATGCTAGAATAATAGATATTAGAATACAAATGCCAGGTATCGGCACACGACGATTATACATTATTATCTCGTATAGATGTGTGCAGATCAATCCAGTCAACATCAGGTTTATAATCTGTAAAAAAAGATAAAAAATACTTATTTACCAATAAAACCACTTCGCAATTTAACAATTATGTACAATATTATAATTACGATTAAGATTAGGAAAGGTTCCAATGCTAGGATAACGTTAGTACTATTATTACACAATGCTAGGAGAGCACTGTGTTGACTATTGTGTCTCCATGTTATATTTTATAATGTATGGAAAATATATATGTACATAATTTGGAACTTTAGGGCAGATCTTTTTACTACTTTCGATAATTTTTACGGTCCTTGATTTTTAGTGATAGATATTTATTATTTTTTAAGTAGTGAGGTAGCTAAAATATATTTTTTAAACACGATATATTTTCTGCCAAATGAAAGAAATTTGTTTATTTACGAAACACACTTTTTAATAGCGATAAAAATGTTTTTAATTCATTCTCCTACAGTCAGTGTTATCACTAATTTATACTATAAGAAATAATAGTATTGATTGTATTTATTACTATTATAGAAGAAAAGATTACTTACCAACTTAAAATATCCCCACGCTAGCAAACCCTTTCGCAATGGTAAACAAAAACAACATTTAGTAAGTTCTGGCCACTCACACCTCATTTTTACAAAAAAAAAAAAACACTTTTTTCAAATAAAAAACCACTACAAATATTTATTTCTACGCAAAAGTGCCACAAACTCTTTGTGTCACTTTTTTGTTCATAATAAACTTATCACTAGTCAGTTTTGTTATATATTTATAACAATCACGTGCGGATGTATGGCCCACGCAAGTGATTAAAAATGAATGGGAATAACGCATGCAAATCTGCAAAATACCCTGACGTCGGTGGGATGTTGGTGGTCCTCGTAAAAGATGGAATCAAATTATTTTGTATTGATAACAGATTAAGCTCACATGTTATTGTAACGGCGTGATATATACCTACAACTCTCATATTTTAAAAACATTTTTTTTTCGTGGAAGCAGAATAAAAACACAAAACACATCATGATATCAATTAAAAACAACTAGATATCTGCAGGTGAAATAATTGTTATTATCAATATAGATTTTAAATTTAAATTAAATAGTTCCACTTTATGCGAACTTTTTACTAGCTGTACGTACCCTGCCACGCTTTACCGTTGCATATTATGATTACATGGATGAGACATGAGGAAAAATTGATAAAAATAAACTTTTAAACAGGTTCTATAATATCATGTCAAAGTTTGAGCATACGATGCAGATCTTTTGGCCTTAGGAGCTTTATTTTTTAGTCACGTAACTTGTGAGTTCTATAATGTACCTATGCCATACTTTCTATAATACATATTGCAATTGAAACTGATAAGTAATCAATAAATTGTTATAAATATTCGTAGTTGTATATAAAACTAGCGGTCCGCCCCGGCTTCGCCCGTGGTACATATTTACGTTTTCTCTACATAAAAACCATCCTCGTACTTCAAGGAATATAATAAAAAAAGAATTATCGAAATCGGTTCAGCCGTTCTCGAGTTATGCGCTTACCAACACATTTTGCGATTCATTTTTATATACATATAAGATTATTAATTCTGTGTGTTAAAACTTTAACTTGACAATGTTAGACAAAATAACTTTACTCCTGCCTGTGAATTGCGATACAGTGCAGTCCATATAAACAAGAACAATATATATTTTTTTGTAAATAAAATAAAAAACATAATTTTAGTATAATATATTCATTTATTATCTCCTCGATCATCAGAAGGGCCGGCCACTGCCGTATCGGCTTGTACTATTACATCTTCCACGTCACCTCTCTTCATTATTTTTAATTGACTTCGAATAAGTGAAATTAAATAAAATTGCATTGCTGAAAGAAGGGCACATTTTATTGATATGAATTGTAGTAACAGGATTTTATTTATTTATTTATTTAACAATTTTATGTACCATTACATTAAAATAATTACATAATATTAATAGAAATGGAAAAAATGTAGTACATAAGGCAACCTTATCGCTTATCAGCGATCTCTTCCAGGCTGCCCAAGGTACAGGATAATGAATTAATGATTTATAGGTACACGGGCGGAAATGAAAGTAAAGATAATAGAGAATAAACTTAATACATATTAAATGAAAAAGAAGAGGGAATATAAAACATACATATTTATTTTGAAGGAAAAGCTAAATTAGAGAAATATTTATTTAAAAGAGTTTTAAGGGAAGTTTTCGAGGAATCTCGTCTAACAGCAATAGGCAAAGAATTCCAAAGTCTGATAGCGGTTATGACAAAAGATTTACCAAGGAAACTAGTGTGGTGAGAAAGAAAACTAAGGAGAAGGTTATCAACGGAACGGAGAGTATAAACACCTGAATCAAGGAACTTAAATTGTTTTTTTTAAATAGGAGGGAGAATTGGGATCAAAGAGGATGGAAAATAAGAACTTCAACGCATTTGCATTCCGGCGAAGTCTTATAGGAAGCCACTTGAGTTTATTGCGAAACTGGGATACGTGGTACTATTCTAGGATTCTGCATAATTGCAAAAGTTTCAGAGAATATAGGTATCTCTACTTAGTATAAAGCTAAGTCGCTTCCCGCGTCTGTTCTAATGTATGCTAATATTTTTAAAATTTCACAACGGATTTTGATGCTGTTCTGTTTAATAGATAGAGTGAGACATGAGGAAGGTTTTAGTATATAATTTATTAGATTTTAGACAAAGCGGGCGAAGCCGCGGCCCGGAAGCTAGTGGTAGAATAATTATTGTAACATATTCTTTTAGGCAGAAGCGGATCAAAATTGAATGAACTGTCGCAGAGTAATTTTTATGAATGTCACGGATTGAATTTAACTTATTAATTAAAACTAATGTACCTAGAGCAAAAGCTTTCTTTCTCTGAACCTCTTTTCTTTTGCTTACTTCTCTTATTCGATAAGAAATAATAGTTAAAATACTTACTAATAATAACAGCAGCTACAATTATCATGCCAACAGTGAGCTTAAACATTAGATCCTCTCTGGGCCGCCATCTATATACTTGTAGAGGAATGTAGAAGAGGGCTACAGTCGTTTGTGTTGCGAACATGCAAATATTGCACTCGTAGTAGGCTTCTAATAGTTCTGTACTGTTCTGAAATAATTATTAAATTATGTAATTAATAATCAAATCATTGATAATTAATTATTATAAATTAATTAAAGCACGTTATAATAGAAAGTCAGTTATTGCTTAAAAAAATACAAAATATACAATAGCACACAACACATATAAAACAAGTAAAAGGCGGTCTTATTGTTAATCCTTAAAGTATAGGAAATAAACAAAACAAAAAATCCGGTAAAACAAAGGTTAGGTACCTCATACATTTTCGGGAACCCCATATTCACTCAATCTGGGTAATGTGCAGTAGGGTGCACGCATTTTGTACAATTCAGAAACAGATACGTAATTACAGTATTGTTTGTATTTTTATTTTTGAAGAGAAACTTCTTTATCGGGGTTGGAAAAAAATTTAGTGTAACATTTTTTCGTTACGCGTGACATTTTTCCGTTACGCGCCATCTTTTTCTTATCCCTACCACGCGTGATTCGACGTATTTCTGTAAAGTTGCATATAGTAAATTATGTTTTTAAAAATAAGGTCATAAAGAAGTTTCACTTCTTACGTGTGTACACTAGTAAACGCACACTTTTTTTTTTATCTATGTGTGTTGGATTAAATGTTTTCTTTCTTTCTTTTCTATCTAAATATTAGTGGTATACCTTATGTAGCGCAGTGATCAATATAACGGTGAACAGGAGTTGTATCGCCATCACTCCAAATGACAAAGAGAGGATGATGTAATCCATCGGATCGGTTCTAACAGTCCCTTGGAATATGTCGTTCATACGGAATATCATGTGTAATAAATTGACGTAGCTTATGATCTGAAAAGGTAAATATAATTAGGAGGTTATGCTAATTAAGACTAAAGATGTCGATTAAGTAGGTATGATAAAGTACATCTATACTAATATTATAAAGCTGAAGAGTTTGTTTGTTTGTTTGTTTGTTTGTTTGTTTGAACGCGCTAATCTCGGGAACTACTGGTCCGATTTAAAAAATTATTTCGCTGTTAGATAGCTCATTAGCTATGTATCATCACGTTACGACCAACAGGAGTGGAGCCACGGGGGTGAAACCGCGCGGAGCAGCTAGTTTATAATATTTAATAATAATAGTATGTATATTTGTGTACTCAGACATCACAGTATAAAATATGATCTATGATAGACGAAAGGGCCTATGATGATGATTATGATATATATGTGTACAGTGACGATGGTTATAAAGAATATTGTATTAGTTATTTGATATAAAGAAATAGTGTCTTACCGCCATAATATATCCAAATGTAAGTAATCCTGGCCGTAAAGGAAAACAAAAGCAACATTTTGTTAATTTAAAAAACATAATTAAATACAATAATTAATATTATTGAAGTATGATTGTATCTCACAAGAGCATTTGCGAATAAAACTATAAATACTGACACAATCAACAATCTACATAACCTTACGATTGTAGTGTCAAGTGACGCTTAGGTTTTTTGTTAAGGAAAACTTTGTCTTTTTACTAATTTCACTCTTACTAAAGTTTCATAATTACGTAGCTCTACGTCCACCTTAATGTTGAGTTATTTCAAAGTACTAACTATGACTTCAATAAACAAGTTAAGGGATATATTAATATAAACTACTTATTTATTCATAATCTTTTAAAATAAGTAGAACAATTTTAGCTTATCTAAAAATGATGAATTGATGCCATACGCCCTGATCAGGTTGTCTGGAAGCGATAGCTGCCTTAGCGATAAGACCGCCTGTTGTGTGACATTTATTTTGGAGAACAAATAAGTATATTTGTTTTTTTTTTTTTGTATACTAATGTGCCTCTCGGCTAAATCCTACAAGATTATTAGAAGCTTATGTTTACTAATATCTTTAATAACAATGAGATCAGATTTTTTTAGAAGTAAACTCAAAACTATTGGATTAATTTTGAGTCGAGAATAGATACTGGATATTGTAATAAAATCTTCTCTTTCACATTACATTGCATGTGTAATAATTATTGAATGTATGATTATCACATTAAAAAACAAGAAGAACGCTTGGACTGTAAGGTCACCTTATCACGATTCTTTGTTGGAGCTTAGTTCTTTAATATTTTATTTGCTATTAAGTCAAACTGATTTCTATAATACCTAGTCATGGTCGCGACTTTGTCCATGTTCTATTATGGGTTAAAATTTCCAGTACTGCATTAAAATCGGTTTAGCCATTCCAAAGATCGCATCGTCTTTATTTTGGACATTTGAAATGAAATAAAACAAATTTTTTCGATTTATTTTTAATAGGACAATACATTTAACATAATTTGGCTTTTTTGGTGTATTAAATTCGTTACAGTTCTTTTTTAATATTTTTATTGTAGGTACCTAAAAATAATCGTTACACTGGTTTAAAGTTTACAATAAAATTTAAATCAATCCAAAGTACGTATTTTCTAACGTGATTCTTAAATAAGTACGGCTGCAAGCAAAACTCTACCTGAATAAACAATTTTGTTTGAGTTGGTAGAAAAAATTATATTTGTTTACACCACCATGTTTACACAGAGCTTTGTAGACGTCTTTACTCTTTAGTAATAAATAATCTATTAATATTGTTACAAAACTATTTCAGTTTCAATATAGATCATTTACAACATACAAATATAGGTCTTACGTTCTAATAAATGCAATATTTATTTCTTTAATACAATATTAAATAAAATATTAAATAACACATAAATACAATTAAGTAAATAGTTATGACAAAGTAAGGCCCAAAAAAGGATAATATTTTCATTAAACAGTTTAATAAACTGCCAATCCACACCATGAAAGCATGTGTTTTTTTTAGGTATTCACTATTGAAAATAACGTTTGCAATTTAAAAAAAAATAACAATTTTTTTATCTGTTTGCCATTTATGAAAAAAATCCTAATGTCATTTTGACAGTGAAGTACAGAATTGAGGTTACCGTCTTAATTATTGCACACAATTAGTTACTGTAATAATTATCTTCTTTGTTCTCAGAATTCTAGAAAGTTCTAGTAAACAACGTAAGGTTTTCTATTACAATATTCTGTGCGTTTTGGATCAGATACACACTGTTTTCGCATGCTGCAAACCTGGCTTCGAACTAGCACCACAGTGTAAAGTTGCAACACTGAAAACAAAAGAGAAAATAATTATATAATACAAATTACAAACATATATATATGTTTGTAATTTTTTGTATTTTCTATATATATATAGAAAATACAAAAAATTCTCAATCCTTTTAATATTATAAATGTGAAAGTTTGTATGGATGTTTGTTACTCTTTCACGCAAAAACTATTGAACCGATTACAATGAATTTTAGCACACATATAGAGGGTAACTTGGATAAACACATAGGATAGGTTTTATCCCGGAAATCCCACGGGAACGGGAACTATGCGGGTTTATCTTTGAAAATGCGGGCGAAGCCGCGGGCGGAAAGCTAGTAAAATTAATAAATACATACAACAATTATTATTAGTATGATTTTACTGCAATGGCACAAGATATGTTTACATTTTGTTACTTTCGCTATAGAAGCAAATTTCTAAACTGTTAGATAATTATCTAGACGTTCTTAATGTAATTTCATTATTATTCGATACGCCAACACCATACCAATACTTATAAGTACAATGCAGATAAGTCTCTAGACAATCGTGTCTAGAATCTGTCATTGATAATCTAAATTTTAACCTAAATTTAACTTAACAAGAACGAAACATTTAGTGCATCAATGGGTCAAAGGTCAATTATCTCTTTACTAAAATTGGTGTATCAGATTTAGGGGCGTACCTACTATCCAATATGTTTGCGTCATATTTTGTTGATTCATAGAGAATGTAATTACCTATTTCATATAAAATGTTGCATATAATTTTTAAAGTGGGAATTGAAGTCTCTTATCATCTTTCTTTGTAAAATAACTGCTTCAGTTCCTCCATAAGAAGAACATAATTGGATTATTTTAATTGAGTTTTAATTTACCTAATATTTATCCTTTATACATATACTAACTAACTATGGTCCGTGGTTTGACCCACACTGCTTCGCTCCTATTCATCTTAGCGTGATGATAATATTATAATATGTAGCCATCCACGATAAATGGGATCTAACACTGAAATAATTTTCTAAATCGGACCCATAGTTCCTTAGATAGGCGCGAACAAACAAACTCTTCAACTTAACAATTCTAGTACAGATTTATCTACTTACATATAAAGAGTAAAGCCAAAGACATCAAGGCGATAAGTAAGAACCAAACGTTCTCTTGATCGTACACATATAAACGATACGATTGTAGTGGAATATACACCACGGCGATGAGGATTTCGACTCCCAGCATCAGTACATTGTATACATATGAGATACGGACTATCGTGATCCTTTGCTGAAAAGAAATGGTAATTTTAAGAAAATTCACTGTAAATTATGTCCTTTAATAAATAATTTTAAGATAAACCGACTAAGTTAACTGGTTAGTATACGAGACCATTTAAAAGTCGAATTTAAGGGTATTAGTTAATATTATTTATTTAAATTGGTGTGTGAACAACAGGTTCCAAAACATGATAGAAAAGGAAATGTTGCAAAAAGTTTAGTAAGATAATGGTAAATAATAGATAAGTAATCACATGGATGATAAGAAGTAGAAAGTAGTAGAAAATATTTTAAAGGCCGGCAACACATTCGCGGTGCCCCTGACAACGTGAATGCTAATGGGCGGCGGGCATCACTTTCCATTAGGTGACCCGCCTGCTCGCTTGCCCGCTTAACTATAAAAAAAAGCAAGTACCTTATGTATCCCAACTATGAGCAGAGTGGTGAAAATAATTTCAACAACTTGTGACACGAGTCCTATGATGTATAAAACTAAATTAATTTGCGCTGTATAATCGTCTATATTTGATGGAGATATGTCCGACAGCATCCAATAGATACAGTTGCTGATAATCGCCACCTAAAACAAAATAATAAAGTCCTTGTTACTCCGAAAATAAAGAATAAAAAAAAACAGGACATGCATTCGGTGCAACAGCTCGTCGTCGACTGATTATTATCTAGCTTGGCTTGACGTAGGTATATTTGTCTAAAATATCGAAATACCCACATAATTGTTGTTGAAGTAATTGCTCTGCTTCGAATCGATCTAGATCAAATCCTGTTCGATTCTAAGTTGGACAAGTATTGGGTTATAAAAAATTCTTTATATTGTACTTGTGTATTAAATATGAAAAAAATTTATAAAAATCAAATTGGCTATTGGTCAAGGCTAGCCTAAAACTATAACCCACAGTAAATATACGCTAGACTAAGGCTATTAAAAAATGTAACCAAATCAAAATCAGAACAACATTATTTAACAACAATAATGATGTATATGTATAATATGGAAGTAAGCAGCGAAGAAAAAAAATATGACGGCTTTTATCGATAATTGCCCATTGAAATTGCTCTTCACCCGAAAATATTCAATTTCCTTCCTAAATCTGAACAAAAAATAAAAAAAAATACTTACTATCTTCAAATAAGAGAAGGCCAAAAGTCCTTTCCTCAAAGGTACACAAAAACAGCACTTAGTTAAATACATTGTTAAAATATAAAACCCACACACAAGTAATTGCTCCAAAAAATAATTACGAACTGATTTTACTTGACCCCTTGGTCTTAAACATCGAACGATATCGTTACGACATTGCTGCGATATCGTTATCGTTGGACCTTAAAGGGGCGTTCACTTTGTGTTCAGGGAGCAGGGAATAAGTTTCACAATTATGCTTTAAAGTCCTTACATTAATAATTTAAATAAAAATAACTTAAATCATTAGAAAAGTAACTGGGACTATTTCTTATAAATAAAAAAAATATATCATAATAAAAATGAATCGCCAAATGTGTCGGTAAGCGCAAAATTCGAAAACGGCTGAACCGATTTCGTCCCGTCCGATTAGGGCCCTTCTGGCCTCCTCCACTCAAGCGACAGCTCAAGCCGAGGTTCGTGGTCCCCGTCAAGGGGGGACGCCCTTGTGCATGTCGCTACCAGGGTGAACCTTCAGTTCACCCCCGCGTCCGCGTTAAAATGTAGAAGCCCTTCTGGCTAACATTGAGAGACACCACAAAAAAAAAAAAAAAAAAAAAAAAACCGATTTCGTGAATTCTTATATTAGGTAGAGTTTAAGTATACTATATAAAATTACCTAGAAAAAAATATAATATTCTAAGAATACGGCTGTTTAAAAATGGAATCAAGATCACAGGGTCATGATCGTTTGTTATTTTTTCGTTATCTAACGTAATTGGAATTATTTTGTGAAAGTTTATCGTTTGCACAAATAAGTACCTACTTTTATCTATATTTTAATTTTTAATAATATTTTACTTTTCAATTATCATCCATTAAAAACAATCAGTTAGGTACATACTTTTGGTTTATATAGGAAAGATAACAGAGAGGTAAACCTTGATTATGATGATAAATTGGCCTTGATTATATTAAAATAAGTTTATGATAGAAATTTCAACAAATGACATTGAATGACCAAGCAAAGAAGGGACAAACAGTCCACATTAAAGTACTAATAGGACTTAATTCTCGGATGGTCCAATAAACTATAATTTACACTATTATCAGACTCATAAAATCCATAAAATGAATAAAATTGTCGTAATTAATCACAAGGAACAAAGTAAATAAAAGGCAAACAAAGAATGTTATTATGTATATTGTATGTAGGACGTAGGCACATATACAGGGTGTCCCACTATTGGTATACTAAGCGTGAAGGGACTTATAGTTTTGCATACTGCATACACTGCTCACGTAAAAAATACTTAAACAAAAAAATTACATCAAAATTTTTTTGCTAATTTTTTCCTTAAAATCCATGTTTTCTTCTCTATCTTCGCGCAGCCGGCATATATACCGCTTCGCTAATGCGAGCATTTTATCAATGAAAACATAATCTTAAAAGAAAGCTCACGTGCGGGTGGCAAAGTTGGGCGGGTTGCTTGTTAGGGGTGTACACATAGAGTTTTAAGACTTCATCTATTTGAAAAAAATGCGTCTGGAATTTTATAAGTAATCTTACGTACTCAGCGTATGCAAAACTATAACCCCCTTTGAGCTTAGTAAACCAACAGTGGGACACCCTGTATAAAATAAAATTACATATAATTAAGTTTATAAATGAAGAGATATTTTCAATATGAACTATGTATTTCACATTTGTCATGGGTATGTTAAAAAGTCACAAGTTTAGTAATACAAAAATAGTTTTAAGAATTCAATTGAAAATGTTGGATTTTATTATAAGCTCCAATTAAATTTTCATCTTTTCTTAGCGCAGAGTTTCTCTTTGCTATGAAATTCCTAATGGGTTCTAGAAAACCGAAGTGGAGAATATTTATAGAGTGAACAATATTAAGGCTCTTGTCAATATCACTGTATAAAAACATATTCGTCTAAAATTAACTACCACTGTCTATATCCTATTAAGGGCCGATTTTTCAATGCTTGGATAAAACTTATTCGTCGAATAATGTATAAAACTACCATTTTAAAAACGTATTCTAATTACCCGTATTTGACAGTTTACGTGACATTAATATTATCGTGTAATACTTTATTGAAAGAAAGAAGAAAGAAAGAAAAACATTTATTTGACAACACAGCGTGACACATCAAAAAGTAGACAATAAAGAAAAGAATACAAACAAATAACACAAAAAATTCAACACGAAAAAAATAAAAAATATTAAAACAAATTGTGCCCGCAGTACCGCCAAAAAGGACCTAGTTCAGCTTGTGCCAGGCATGAGCCTAGCGCTGGTTTTCAACTAGAACCTAGTTTCGACTCACGGATGTGAAGCGACGCAATAATAATAATTAATTAAAAATAATGTGATAAACATAATATTACATACATATATATCATATCGTGAAAAAAAAAATATTATATAATATATATATTGGACAGATAAGTTTTATCCAAGCATTGAAAAATTGGCCCTAAATGCGAATTAAACCAACCAACTGAAGCGTGAAGTCATTCCTCTCCTCTTTCCTGTCAATTTATCACGCATCATGTCAGAATATTTTAACTTTACTTAAAACTATAAAGGATTTCTGTATCGTTCCTCAGAGGATTCCACTAAAACCTCAGACACGTGGTTCACGAAGCTCAGACCGCTCGATTGTCGAAGCTTTTTTATCATACTTCTAACCATGAATAGCATGTAGATATGAATCACTGTAAGATAACAAAAACGGGAGGTTGGTATTTATTACATTTTTAACACATTTTCAACTTCGAATATCGTTGGCAACAAAAGCTTTCCGTTCCGTTTTTACAACCGAATTAAAAAAAGATGGAGAATCTCTATTAGTTTCTCTATTGTTTCGTGGTTTTGTTATGTGGGTAGATTCCACTGGATGAACGGATTTTGATAATTCTTTTTTTAAGAGCTCGTGCCTCACATATTATGATTCCATTTAAATTCGGTTTAGTTCTATAATACTTAAAGGAATGGTCCGGGAGCCAGCAGCAGATTTTATGACCAAGTTCCTCTCAAGCGGTAATTAGTAAAATGCATCAAAGTATAGTATTATGAAGCCTCGTGAACGTCAGCTGGAGCTCGGTTGGGGGGAAGAGCGGTTGTAGCCTCCCGTATCAGCTGACGGTTTTTCCACCAAGATACAGCCAGCTGACATATATATTTATCCACAGTTACATATAAGCTATCATCAGGTAAATTTTTGTTTGAGAGGAAATAACGGAAAATAAATTTTTCTTTAAATTTAACTTTCATGTTCGAGACACCAGCTGACGTATAATACACCATGTTGTAACCAGCTGACTATTTTTTTTCGTTGAGATATTGGGTTAGCTACAATTTGACAAATTTTTAGCTGAGAGGAAATGAATGAATGAATGTATTTTTTTTCCTATGTGCGTGGGAGGCTACAACCGCTCACCCCCCAACCGAGCGCCAGCTGACGTTCACGAGGCTTTATAATACTATACTCTCATGCGTCTGACGAATTATCTCTTGAGAGGAAATAGTTAACCAAATTTGCACCTGGCTCCCTAACCAGAAGTTTGGTTTTTTGTTAAAAATACTTGTAATACGATTTCTTGTAACTCAATAAATAAAATTATACTATTAATAAACGAAACTTACCAAGCGCCACAAAAATAAAGCATACATCAACTATCACATACATTGAGTCCCTAGATAAGTCAGTTACGGTTATCATCAGAAAGGAAGCCAGCGTGGTCGTGATGCCATAATAATAATATATTGTAAGCAGACGTATTCGTTTCTGAAAATAATAATAAACACTTATATTAAAAAATGTGTGCGTGTACTAGTGTACACACGTAAGAAGTGAAACTTCTTTGTGACCTTATTTTTCAAAAAATAATTTACTACATGCAACTTTACAGAAATACGTCAATATATGGTAGGAATAAAAAAATGGGAGGGAAAAATGTCACGCGTAACGAAAAAATGTTACACAATTTTTTTTTCCAACCACGATAAAAAAGTTTCACTTCAAAAAAACCTTAAAAAGACTACTTATGAAATTATTGTCAACGATCCTTGATAAGCGTACAAAGTTTGAATTGAATCTGTCCGTTATAAGTAGGTCAAAATCGAGTCTAAAGGACCCGGTTACATACAAACATACAAGTGTAAAATCGTATTTAAAACATACCAAATAAATGTATTCATTTAATTTCGTAATGGTTTTTTCGAGATTATATTTTCCATATTTTGTATGAAGATAAAATGATAATTACGTATTTAGGGTTGAATTGGGATTTTTTAATGACGTAGTTGGCTCTTTGATAGCCAGTATCAGCGTTATTACGTAGGCTTGCTTTGATTCCTGTTTGTATAAAAAATATTCGAATGGACTTTTGATATTGAAATATGTACCTATTATGTTTAAGTATATAAAAATATTTATTATGTCCTGTGAGTTTATCATTAGTTTCTAAAGAATATAGGTTTAATTTCTCTACATAACTATTTCCAGAGTCGATAAAATGTTTTTACTTTATGTGTCAATTAAATTATTCAAAATAAATATTTGCTTTATTAATTAAAAACTATCGTTGTATAAACGATTCGAGTGCTGATCATAAACAACGAATGCTTTTTGTTATCACAACTAACCATCACGATAATTATGACATGTCAGTCAATGGCAATAAAACCTTTTTTCCTAAAAATTGTTTGAGAAAAAAGAAAAAAAGAGTACAAACCATATGCGCTCCAAATAGCAGCACAATGACAAAAGCAATATCCACCAAGTAAAGAAGTATTGCCAACCACGAACGTGTAAGGAAATCATTTCCTCGGTATGTTATCCTGGTAACCCCTCCTAAATCATCTATACCTAGGAATATTTCCAGAGCTATGCAGAGTATCGAAAACACCTGGAATTAGGAAAATTTATATCAGCGCCATCTATTGATACAAAATATAATATGTAATTCGAATTTTTTTGAGATGTTGTGGATATTTATATGTAAGTTTATATTTATATTTTTATTTCCGTCTAATATCATTGAAAATACATACTTAGTAAATATATTATTTTTCAACAAATGCCCTCATTTTAAGAAACGAATGAAAAATAATTATACAACTATCACACTATTTCATCCTAGGCTATCTACGGCACATTACAGACTACAGTATGTAAGAAGAAGCTCTTCGTATAAAATAAAAAATAAAACAAAAATAACTCAACTTACCAGACTAATATATCCAAACGTGATAACACCATAACGCAAAGGCATGCAAAATAAACATCGTCTGCACTCCGGGATTTCAATCCTCATTTTTTTACTCAAAATTTAATATGTTCTTTAAATCAGATTTGAAAAAGGGAACAATAAATGCCGCGCAGATAAAAATCAGATTTGAAAAAGGAACATTAACTTTTTATGCACAGATAACACAGACTATTCGTAACGGTATCATGCCAAGATCGATATAATTTAAGTACTAAACACGAACACCGCGCCGTTTCAGAACTAATCATGTCAATTGTCAACTGCTCAGCTCTTTTGCAATTATCTTGTTTATCGTTTAAGACTTGCGGAAATTCTATTGTGGGCTGCTTACTGGGAATGTTAGTCATGATTTTTATTCCCAAAGGTGGGTTAGCATCTTCCTTTAGTTTATCCTTATGGGATATAGCGTTTTAAAGTCTTATTTGGAGTAGGTAAACATAAAGATACATCGATCATTTAAACATGAATTCTAATTTCAAACTTTTAATTATGTTATCATTCAATATTTTTAACTTAGGCCAATTTAATTTATAAATCATTCGGATTTGGCAAAGAAAGAAGATATCAAGTGTAAATAAATTGACAAACATATTTTTTAATTGATAAGTACATAAGTATAATATAACTAACAACATTGTCAAACAAATATTAAAAAACATATGAGGAAGAATAAATGAAAAAGCGAAATAAATAAAACACCATTTATTACTTTCAATTAATAAATAACATTAGATAATAAATTATAAATATAAATTGTGACTGTGACTTTTTTATATCCAACTAGGTACGTTAACAAGCTAAACATCTTTTATTAACGCCCTTAAACATACAATAAGTAAAAATAACTTAAATTATATTTACAAAATATATTAAACACAGCCTTATTAAGCGAGATAATAAGTATAAGCTTCAATAAAAACATTTAATATTTTAAATTTAGGAAATGAGAAAAAATACATACAAAATTTCAAGGTACCCGGGCTATAAATATTTCGGTATTATTTCAAGTGCCGGTTAATAAATTAACAATATTCTGATCATATGCAGTATTTTTTATTAGCGTTAGTTTTTTAGGGTTCCGTACCGGCAGTCTGTCTGTCTGTCTGTCTGTCTGTCTCCAGGCTATATATTCTCATAAAACGTGATAGCTAGAAAGCTGAAATTTTCACAAATTATGTATTTCCGTTGCCGCTATAACAACAAATACTAAACATTAAAAAAATGTTGTGTGGTTTTATGAAACCACGGTAAAAGTGAAACTTTTCCGAACACTGCTTTATACCTACTCGGCAGCCGACCGTCATGCGACATGCGCTACACAGACCAAAAAGTTTGAGACGATGTAATAAAAGTTTCACTTTAAAAAATGTATATATTATATTAAGGAGGGGTCCCCATAGTACCCTTCGTGCGCGAATCCGACTCGCACTTGGCCGGTTTCTAATTATTTCAGTTTTTCAGCAGTTTGACACCGACTTTTTAGTTGCTACCTACTTATCCGATCAACAATTCGTTGAGTATTTAATCCAATTATTTATACATTACAACAACCTGTTCTAAAAACATAGATCAGTCTATAAATAAATATTTCCAAAGAAAAAAATGATTTTTTCATTTCAAGACAAATCCTAAACATAACTGGATCCTCTCAAATAAATCATAGATTCTACTCCGCTTTTTTATCCTAATTTTTATAATCTAGTATTAAATATTATTCCGTCATGTTATTTATACAGTCTCATTAGGTATAACAGTACTAGGATATACTCCATTCGTTTCAATTTTTATTTCTCCATTTACAAACTGGTGAAGTTGGTTCTCATAGGAGTGACCGGAGTTCTCTAATTTCTTTAGAAGACTTCTGACGAGGAACACTAGGTATATATGTAGAACTGCAACAAAACATAATAAATTATATAACGATTATGGATTAAGAAATAGGGGAGATATATTATTACTTACAATCGTGAAATAAAATAAATCTATAGAGCTTTTAATATACGAAAAATTGAACTATTTTTTTAGGCAGATAGGCTATTTTTCTGTTTACATAGTTTATCGCAATAACAGATAGCCGAATTAAATACTTCGATCACGAAATACAACAATAACAATGTTGATTTTATTATTGAACGAATATTAAATTACAGTTATTTCTAATAATCATCTTGAGGATGACGTAACAAAACCGATCGTGGTTTATAAACTATAAAATGCAGGTCCATCAAGAGATAAAAATACGAACTGTAAACTTTATAGGTAATATTAAAAAGTGATTAAAAACTTACGGAACCCAGTAACAAAAAGTGCAGTGGCTTCCATAACCCACATGAGGAAATATCTCGTACTAAACATTCCAACCATTTGCAGAATGAACATCGCTAGAAGCGTTGTTAGAGCGTAATAGTAGTATGACTTCAAGCATAAAATATGCCTCTGAAAATATAAAATTATGTTATGAAAATATATCTGAAAATATAAGAAAATTACTATAATGAAAAGTTCGATTCCACGAGACTTGCCATAGATTAAAATTATATTTTTATAACTTGACTACATTTTACTGGAGACTTCTACTTTTAGTAAATGTATGAATTAAAACAAACTATGATGTTTGTGAATAAAAAATTGACCGCATTATCCCAAATCAACAAAATACTCCCAATTTATTGAACAGGGATCATGATTAAGACCATTACTTTACAATTCTCTCAAATAACTGTTCCTCTTTCTGGTAGTTCAATAAACTTTAAATATATTTACGAAGCTGACTGTACACGGATGCATTGACCAAAGCAATCATCCAATTATCCTGTTTATTTTGTCTCTGCGACGAAATTTTTAAGGATCACATGACTTCTTTAACCTCGCATTTAATACGGTTAACTCGTATGTTTTCTTAATTTTTGCGCTTTTAAAGGATTTATTCTAGCAGAAGGTTGTACAAGATCCTTTTAGACATTAGGATTTATAACTTCTTATTACTGCGCGTTACTATAATCAATGATGTTTTACGAAAGCTCGCAAAAGTATGAAAAATATAGAGTCACTTGTTCACTGTTTTCCCGCCTCTTTATCTTTATTTTAGACATAAAAAGGCTAAGCTTTTCATGACATAACTAATAAGATATGTTCTTAATTTTGTAAAACAAAAAAATTGAACAGCAATTTAAAATAATTCTTTTTTTTACTTCAGGACTAGTTTTTTTTGTATTTCAAAACCATAAAACTATAACCTACCGTGTGAGCTCCATAAAGTAGTGCCAGACCGAAACAGAAGTCTATCAAGTAGAGAATAAGGCAAATTTCGTCTTCCAACCCAGACAATGTTCCGTGGTAGATGAGAATGAAGCCATAGTCGTTGTGTACCGCAAAACTGTACACCCCTATCATGAAAGCTGCGAAGAGCTGAAAAGTAGTACATAACATTCAGTTTTATAACGTTAAAATAATTATATAGACTAGAGTAGATAATTTTTGAAACAAAAAAAAATCGCAGTCGGATGAAACCCATTAGAAAAGGAGGGGAATATGATAAAAATGTAAGGAAAAATAAATTACGGTCAATCCGAGTTCGGGAAGCGGGAGGGGGGAGCTTTTAAGAGAAAAAAATGGTTTCTCTCGATTTCCGACAAAACTACAAGTCCTATAGAAAAAAGTTCAATGGCAAAGTTGTAGGTAATTAAAAGTTCTACAACTTTTGTATTCACAATTTTTTCACATAACCTAAAAATTTAGGTGAAAAATTCAAAAAACCAAGTTTTTGGTCTTTTATTTCTATCTACTTCAAAATTTATTTTTTTTTCTACGAAATTTGGTGGAAACTTACTTTATTATGTCCCAAATACACTGTAATTTATTTGATTGAAAATATTTATTTTTTCGCCTTATTTTGAATTAATACCAAAAAAACAACCTAATTTTCAATCGAAAAGTCACCCGTCAAAATATCAGCTTTTTTCAAAAACTTGGGGTGCCTTTTATTTATTGAAATCTCTACTTTCATATGGTGTAAAAAAAATAAACACCACCATAGTAAATGTTCCCAGGAAATGCATACAAACAGTCTGAAAATTAGCTTTTACTAAATCAGGCACACTTTTCGAACTACCTGAAATGTTTTTATCGACATCATTTTGCTTTTGAATATGCTGTACAATATTAAACTTAGAACAGATAATTATTTTTCTTTTGAAATATTACCGAAAAGCCTATACAAGAGAAGATATAGAGTTCAAGAAGTGTGCCTGATTTAGTAAAAGCTCATTATCACACTGTTTGTATGCATTTCCTGAGAATATTTACTATGGTGGTGTTTATTTTTTTTTACACCATATGAAAGTAGAGATTTCAATAAATAAAAGGCACCCCAAGTTTTTGAAAAAAGCTGATATTTTGACGGGTGAATTTTCGATTGAAAATTAGGTTGTTTTTTTGGTATTAATTCAAAATAAGGCGAAAAAATAAATATTTTCAATCAAATAAATTACAGTGTATTTGGGACATAATAAAGTAAGTTTCCACCAAATTTCGTAGAAAAAAAATAAATTTTGAAGTAGATAGAAATAAAAGACCAAAAACTTGGTTTTTTGAATTTTTCACCTAAATTTTTAGGTTATGTGAAAAAATTGTGAATACAAAAGTTGTAGAACTTTTAATTACCTACAACTTTGCCATTGAACTTTTTTCTATAGGACTTGTAGTTTTGTCGGAAATCGAGAGAAACCATTTTTTTCTCTTAAAAGCTCCCCCCTCCCGCTTCCCGAACTCGGATTGACCGTAATTTATTTTTCCTTACATTTTTATCATATTCCCCTCCTTTTCTAATGGGTTTCATCCGACTGCGATTTTTTTTATCTTTTCATTATTTTCAAAGGTTTCTACCCCAGTCTAATAAATATTTAAACAATTATAAAGGTCAGAAAATGGTCCCGTTATCCAATTTGCTCTATTATTAAATTTTTCGAACAATGCTGGAGTTACATAAATTAATATTAATTCCTTCACTTTTCTTTATAATCTATAATGTTAGTTCTTGTCTAAACAGATATAATGATGATGAATACCTACGTATTATTTAAAGAAGAGAAATTTAATATTTTGTTTGGAAAGCTTAGATAGGAATAAAAAAGGGGAAGAAAATGTTAACAATTATTATTGTATTGAAGAAATTATATTTTAACAAAGCTATTAATATGCTTTGGAATCTAACGTAAATATCTAAGTATGATAGCTATAATCAGAGTCAGTTTTCAAGCAGAAACATAAGCTGAACTATGATTGCTCAGGGGACGAAATTCGACCTTCTCATTGTAACGTCTCAATCACATCAAACAATACTGTATTGTATTACGAAAACAACTTTATAATCTACGAATCTATACTAATATTATAAAGCTGAAGAGTTTGTTTGTTTGTTTGAACGCGCTAATCTCAAGAACTAGAAGTTCGATTTGAAAAATTCTTTCGGTGTTAGATAGCCCATTTATCGAGGAAGGTATATCAGGGCAGGGAGGGCTGTATATCATCACTTTAGAACCAACAAGAGCGAAGCAATGCGGGTGAAACCGCGGGGCAGATACATAATAGATTTTTCCAAAAAAAAAAACCAAAAGAATTTTATTAATGCGAATGTCTGTTACATTTTCACGGCAAAACCACAGCCCGATTTGGATGAAATTAGGAATTAAATTAATTCAAGACCCAAGAGTCAAACAAAAGCTAGCAAGCTTTTTTTGGAAACACTTCTCATAACAATATGCGAATGCTTTTGTAAGCAATATAAATAAAACAGTTTTAGTTAATAACTATTGCGTTGTATTAACAGGAAGACCCTCTGACATTGAACTAGACACCAGATATGTTATCATTTATTATAATTATCTATGTCATACTAATGTACGAATAACGTAGATTTTTTTTCTTATAAATTTGTAATAGCTTAACTGTATTGCACTTTCCAGTTACATCTGATTTATTTTTCATAAAGCTATAATAGCTTATGACAAAGACAAAAATTTAACATTTTTTTAAGCATTGCATCTGTTTTTGAAGATAAAATGAAACCTTAGCAAATTTAAAGCTTTTTATAGCACTGAATTCCAATATAATAATTGCACTTTAATAAAAAATTGACTGCCAATTAAATTCCTTGATATTTTTTTTTTGTGGGTGGCTACCTTTACGCGAATCGTCATATTGTGGTCATACTACAATCAATTTATATTAATTATAGGTCATTTGTATTATGAAAATGAAGTTTTTCAACGACTTCAGTTGGACTGTGGAATATGATTTTCTTTAAATTTTTTGGGTTTGTTATCTCAAAACCGATTTAATAAGACGCTACAACTCAAAAATAAAAATAAACATTTGTTTCAAAGTTCTTATTCAATAATCCGCTTCCTTACAGACAAAATATGTACACCAACTAAGATAAACAATAAAAGAAAACAATACTCACAACATTGATATATCCAAAGAACAGAATGCCCCTTCGCAAAGGCATGCACATACAGCACCTTCCAAACTCCGGTATTTCACAGAACATTTTAACACTTTTCTGTTGTATATTACGTTGTATATAAGTTTAACAGCTGTTGTATAATACGCTGTATATGTTGTTGTATATTACTGTGCGTTTAATACAGCTGTTGTAAAATATGTTGTATTTTTAACACACAAGTTGCATCTGTTCAACAGTCCAGAACACACTGATGGTAAGTCGCTCCATTTATCTAATAAAACGATCGGCTGATGCTGCGTAAATAATCAAACTTGGTATCTCTAAAGTTTAGTGTTATGACTTACAGCGTGATATGTATAAACAAAGCAATAACAGACCCATTAAATTAGTACATAATAGGTAAACTGGGATTTCTCAATTTGATAATGATGTTATTGTATTTATTTACGGAAATTTCGCTAATCATTATGTTTGCTTCTGAATAATAAAACGTAATAAGTGATGAAGATAAAACAATTAGAAGCTCTTCATTTTTGTTTACTGATTTTAATTTAAAAATATATTGTAAGTTGTAACTAAGAGGATCATCATTTCAATAAAACTACAAGTTTTTTTTATAAATTTATTTAATACTTTATAATATAATAATACTTTATTAATATACACATTAAGAAGAAATACTCTTATAATTATTATTCGAATTAGCTTTCATACATTCTTAACTTAAAAAAAATACATTGACATTTTACACACCTTTCCTTTCATTCGTAGATAATATCAAGTTTTTAAAAGTACTGTTTTTTTTTACCCACAAAATTGGTATTTGTTTTGAACTGGTAATCCTAAAAATATGTCATAGGTTTTTGTCATTTCTCGGTGCAGCAAACATGTGATATTTTTTTGGAAATCTTAAGAGATCTTTTTCCAACAGTCAAAGTTGAATTAATATTACGTTTTTATTTTAAGTTTCTACAGGTATAGCAACACTGTCATTTTCTTTCACGTTAATTTCACCGTCTTCCAGATTCACAAATTGATTCAATTGATTCTGGTAGCCATCTTCCGGTGTTGCTGTTTCGATTTTCTTTATCAAACTCTGCACTAATATCAATGTGTAGCTGTGGATGCCTGGAAAATTATTTTTATATGCATTAGTTTTTCATTATTAAAGAAATAGAAAATTATTGACACGTATTCGAGTTTTGGACAACATAGAGTTATACGTATATTATGTGGGAACTATTTAATAATCTGATATAAAGTTGATATTTATATATTCTGATGATTGCATACCTACATTAAATTTTTCGGAAAGAAAGCTTCAGACAGTGAGATCGACTTGTGTTTTTTTATAGTTACCTATATATAAAAGTAAACAAGCAAAATATTTTGATTAATTAGTCTCATATTCTGAACCATCTATTTATATAAAAATGAAACCCGTTTTCCGTTGTCACGGCATCACGCGTGAACGGGTGGACCGATTTCGATAATTCTTTTTTTATTATATTCCTTGAAGTACGAGAATGGTTCTTATGTAGAGAAAACGTGTGCCACGGGCGAAGCCGGGGCGGACCGCTAGTTTAATATAAAATATTTAATAAGAAGGTATAGAAAATAACACAACTTACATGCACTGATAATTAAGCCGATTAAACTTGAAATCTCCATTAGAATATAATTCGTCTTGTAAAATTCGGCAAGATTTAAGATAAACAACACAAGTAAAGAAAACAATACGTAGTACATGTACGCCTTCAGCAGTTTTACGTGTTTCTGAAATAACGGATAAAATTTAATTGTTATCATTATCGAATAGTTTTTCTTAAATTATTTATGGTCACGAGTTCTATGTGGCGTACGTTCCTACATAGTACATATATGTGTATACTTGTATAGGTAGATAAGTATTCTGGACCAAAAAAGTCAAGTTCAAGAAACTTAAAAATTAAGGATATGTATCTAATAAAAAAATAGGCCAGTTATAACAAGTTTTGTAGATCAACTTGAAAACAGACTAATCTTTTTCGAGTTTTTCATTTCCCGTCTAATTATCATTACCTAAGTGATTGAATAAAAACATCTTGAATATCAAATTAAATCAAATTTAAAAATACAAAAAGAAGATTATTTTAATCTTCTAAACACTTACCAAATGCGCACCAACTACTAGCACAAGGCTTACAACAATGTCAATACTGTAGAGAGCTATCGACGCCTCCCATCCTATATTCAAAAGCAAATTTGAATATAAAAACGCAAACTCCAAAAACGGATTGTAATGTGCGAGCAATAATATCATTATAGCTGACCAGACCTGGAAAAAATATTTACATGTTATTTTTATGAAAACTAGCCTTGTCCAACACCTATTAGAAATATTACCTATTGAACTCAGCCGCTTTCTCCAGGATTATTAAGGAATCATTTAGATTCCTGTCGTAAGTAAAATTTTTAAGGTTGGTAAGTACCTAAATTATTACTTTAATACTAGATTTCCGCCCGCGGCTCCGCCCGCATTTTCAAAGGAAAACCCGCATAGTTCCCGTTCCCGTGGGATTTCCGGGATAAAACCTATCCTATGTGTTAATCCAAGTTACCCTCTATATGTGTGCTAAATTTCATTGTAATCGGTTCAGTAGTTTTTACGTGAAAGAGTAACAAACATCCATACATCCATACATCCTTACAAACTTTCGCCTTTATAATAGTATTAAGATTAAGATTAAGATTGCAAACAGACAATCAAATTCGAATTTCCTCATATTGAGATTCATCTTTTGAATGTGTTGCAAAAAGTGAATTCCCATTCATTTCTGAGAAACATACTTGAACACTCTCTTTTTTGTATCGTTTTATAATTTAAATTATTGAGAACATAAACAAATCTTTAAAACCCGTTTGTCAGATGTTTAAAGTTGAGTTGGGAGGTTATTAACTTCGAAAGATATGATGGACACATATTACCCATGCCCCATTCGTGCCATAGATTTTATGGAAACAAAATCCCTAAAGACATTAGAAATAAGTTTCCTTAGATTAGGAAATTTATCTAATTAAATCCATTATTCCGCAACGCCGTACAAAAATCATGAGGACAAGGGGAAAAAATCGAGAGTTGCAATCCCCTCTCTTTCCGCACTGAATACGAGTTTTCGTTTACATTATAAGATCACGAAAGAATGCTCTTGCTCTATGTTCGTTTGGTTAAAATGCACCGTAAGAATAACAATATACTGACGGATGTAATTCAATTATTTTGTTCGCTAATGTAATAATTTCAATTAAAAAGAGTTGAAGTAATTAAAGCAATTTGTTGACTATGTTTACATGTCTGTGTTTTTATCGTCTCATATTATTATTTACAATAATTAGTACAATGTATTTATTGTATAGTTACATTAACCTTCCTCATCTTTACTCGCAGATCGCAAAATATAGGAAAATCTTAACAACATTTCAACCATTTATTTACGCTTTAAAAGTAAGTATAGAAAACATTCAAACAACTCAAAATAATTTGTACGTTAAAAATAACAATTATTATCTGTGAGCCCCAATTTGTTTGTCAGCATCAACATAATAATAGACAGAATGAATCATCAAACTCCTATCATGAATACAGTATACTTAGTTAAAATAGGAAATTACTAACTTACAGATTTGTAAGCGCAATATGTTGGTAACTTACCGAAAAGCCAAAAAAATTTAAACCGTCACTTCACTATCACTACACATGTCGCTTTTTCTGTCCCTATGTCCCTATGTATGCTTAAAACTTAAAAACTACCTAACGGATTTTGATGCGGTTTTTTGTAATAGATAGAGTGATTCAAGAGAAAGGTTTTAGTGTATAATTTATTAGGTTTTAGACAAAGCGGGCGAAGCCGCAGGCGGAAAGCTAGTTTTATTCATAAAGTATTAATGCTTTGGTGAAAGGAAATATAACTCTTAACAAAAAATGTCCTTTTTTGTCCTTTGCCTGAAGGTTGCCTGGCAGAGATGGCTTTGAGCCATAAGGCCGCCGTTTGTACATTTTAAATTGTTTTGTTTTATGTACTTTCATTGTAATATGTTATACAATAAAGAGTAAATAAATAAATAAATAAAAAATAGTCCTTGGTACTTACGATATTCACATATCCATATGTAGCAATACCTCTCCGTAAAGGCATGCAAAAACAACATCTTCCAAGCTCAGGAATTTCAATAACCATTTTTATTATGTTTCAATCAACACGACACGTCCTGACAAATGATGATACTATGTTATCACTTCAGTATTTATTTTAATTTTCACCCACGCTGTGTAATTCTATTCGTATTGCTATAAAATTGATATAAACCCTTGACGTCAAAGGGAATTTGTTTTGCGTTCATCCTTTTTGCTGTTAGATTTTCTGTTTTTATTTTCGTCTGTTTATTAGATTACGTTTGAAACTATTTAATTTAATTAGAGTATTGTTTTTATATATGACTAGCGGTCCGCCCCGGCTTCGCCCGTGGTACATATTTACGTTTTCTCTACATAAAAACCATCCTCGTACTTCAAGGAATATAATAAAAAAAGAATTAGCGAAATCGGTTCAGCCGTTCTCGAGTTATGCGCTTACCAACACATTTTGCAATTCATTTTTATATATAAAGAGAAGATATGATTCAAAACAACGTTCATTTAGTTGTAGGTACGGTGACGTATGTAGGTACTTATGACGAAATAAATTCGCGAATATTTCGCAGAAAAATTATCAACTGAAATAATATCTGCTATAAATGTAATGAAAAATATATTTTTCATTAATTTGAATTCCCGCGCAATCTGACCGAAACATCAAAACAGTTTATAATTCTATGTTTGAGTCTAATCTGTGGTAAAGAAAACTTGAAGGTAATCTATGGATCTCACAAAAAGCGCTCGTCATTGTGGATAAAATTACTATTGATCCTTTATTGTGATTTAATTAAGAAACGACACAATTATAAACATTAAATGTTGTTTCTTTATTTACAGGTACGATCTTGTGTTAATACTAAATGTGAAATTGAACTAATGAATACTAAATGTGAACTATGTAAACTAATTACAATAAAAACTTTATTTACAGAGAAACTCAATTGTGTTTTGTGTCGCCCAAAACTTGGGAAAATACCTTATAAAACAACATTTATTGTAAGAAGATGGAAAAATTAAAATTTATGTTCCAAGTAAAACCAACAACAGATGGAAAGTCAAACTTTATTGCCATAACCTCAATTGCCACGCAAGATGACAGAGTCTACTTAATCCCTGAAGAATATCAAACAATATCGTTTCATAAACATATCTTAGCCTCGAAAAGCTTCACCACTGTGAAAAATACATTAAAAAAACGATATCAAACCAGAAATGTTTGGATAAAAACTACAGAGGATATTTTGAAAACATATGTTGATGAGGACGGCAACATGATTTTCCAGGACCAATTTCTAGAGGAAAGTACCCAAGAACAATTATCTTTTGAGAGTAAAAAGTATTCTGAAGATCCTGTAATAAAAATTTTAGAAAAATTAGTTGAAGATCAACAAAACAAAGAAAAACAAAGCGTAAAAAAGTTAGCCGAGAGATTTGTTATTGAAAAGTTTGACGGAAGAAACTCAAGTGCATATGAGTGGATGAATGTATTTGAAAAAGAATGTACAAGGTTTGATATAATAAAAGATGAAGAAAAAATTGAAATCTTCCGACTATTTTTAGAAAAATCATGCATTGATTGGTATTCTTCCATGATGATAAAGTTAAGTATACACTCCGAATGGTCAAAATGGAAATCAAGTTTCTTGCAAACCTATGCCAATAAAGGTTGGACATCTAGCAAGTATGCTTTATCGTTCAAGTATCAATCAGGATCTTTACTAGACTATGCAGTGAAAAAGGAAAAACTTTTACTCGAGATAAGGAAAACAATGGATTCAGGTACCCTAATAGACCTTATTGCGGCTGGTTTGCCAGAACAGGTACTTAACAGGATTGATAGGGAAACATTGAAAGATACAATAGATCTTTTCAATGAACTGAGAAAGTTTGAACATTTGGAAAACAAAAAGAATTATTCTAACTATAGAAAATATGGAAACTTAAAAGGCAACTATAAAAACGAAGATAAAACCCCATGTAAAATTTGTGAAATGTTAAAAAAGGGAATTCGCTATCACCCCGAATCTGCCTGTTGGTTTAAAACAAGAGAAGATGATAAAACAAAAGAGAAAAACATAAAACATATAAATAACTCAGTGATAGAAGCAGAATTACATGAAACGGAACAAAAAAACTAATAGTGACACCGTTAATAAATGTCAAACTGTTAATAAATGATACATTAGCAATTGATGGAATATATGATTCGGGTTCAAATGTTTCTCTAATTAATTCAAAATTATTAAAACTAAAAGGCAAAGGAAACAGTTTGAACAAAGCAAATTTAGTAACAATTAATGGTGTCAAAAAGGCAAGTGGTTTGACAAACTTAAAAATTAAAATATTTAAAATAGAAGAAAATGTCAAAGTATACATTATAGATGAACAAAACTTCAAATATGATTTTTTGATTGGATTAGACATGATAAAGAAGTTCAAGTTAATACAAAATGAGGACTTAAAAATTACCCAAAAACTAAACTTGAATGAAGAACAAGTAGAAGATATTGATACAAATATACAAATAAATACTAAGAGAAAAAAACAAAAGAAAGTGGAAGAAGCTTCTAATGAAATAATAGAAAACAAAAATATAAAGAAAGAATATAGGATTAATTTTAATGAAAATGTAAAAGAAGAGGATTTTGAAATAAATACTAACAATTTAAATGAATATCAGAAAGCGGAAATAAATAAATTGATTAATAAATATAACACAGTTTTTGCAAAGAATAAATATGATGTTGGAACTGTTAACGGCTATGAAGCCAGAATAGATTTGTTAGTAGACACATATTGCAATAAAAGGCCCTACAGATGCACTGTCGAAGACAAAAGAGAAATAGAAGAGCAAATAGGTAAATTATTGGATAATACACTTATAGAAGAATCCTACAGCCCATTTGCTGCACCTGTCACATTGGCATTTAAAAAAGAAGAAAATAAAAAATCAAGGCTATGTATAGACTTCAGAGATTTAAACAAGATTGTAATACCAGAAGCCCAACCATTTCCGCTAATAGAAGATTTAATAACTAAGACAAGAAATTGCAATTTTTATTCAACACTTGACATAAACTCTGCATTCTGGTCTATCCCTTTGAGAATAGAAGACAGGAAGAAGACAGGATTTGTAACACAAGAAGGACACTTCCAGTGGACTTGTCTCCCGTTTGGTCTAAAAACTGCACCAGCAATTTTCCAAAGGATATTAAGTAACATACTAAGAAAATACAGACTCACAGATTTTGCTGTAAATTACATAGATGACATTTTGATATTTTCAAAATCTTTTGACGAACATATCCATCACCTAACACAGCTGTTTGAAGCCATAAAAACAGAAGGATTCAGATTAAAATTTAAAAAGTGTACATTTGCATCAAACTCTGTAAAATACCTAGGTCATATAATTCAAAATAATTCTATTAAACCAGTGAAAGATAATCTGATTTCGATAAGGAATTTCCCTACTCCTAAAACTCAGAAAAATGTAAGACAGTTTCTAGGAAAAATCAATTTTTATAATGAATATATACCAGGAAGTGCGATAATATTAGATCCGTTGCATAATTTACTTAGGAAAAATCAACCATTTATTTGGTCTGATGAATGTCAGAAAGCATTTGAGAAAATAAAAAGTCTCCTATGCTCTCAACCAGTGCTAGAAATTTTTGATAAAGATTTACCGATTAATATTTACACAGATGCTTCTATTCAGGGTGTTGGAGCTATTTTGAAACAGACGCAGTTAGATGGAAAAGAAAAACCAGTAGCTTATTTTTCTAAGAAACTTAATGGAGCCCAAAAGAAAAAAAAAGCGATATATTTAGAGTGCTTGGCTATCAAAGAAGCAGTGCGATACTGGCAGTACTGGCTGATAGGAAAATCATTTACAGTTTATTCAGACCATAAACCACTAGAACATATGAATTTGAAAGCGAGAACAGATGAAGAATTAGGCGACTTGACATACTACCTATCACAGTATGATTTTAATATAAAATATGCTCCAGGAAAAGATAATTTGGAAGCGGACTGCCTCAGTAGGAATCCTGTGTTGGAAGCAAATGAAAACCAAGATGAACAGTTAAAAATAGTTAACACAATAACACTAGAAGACATCTTAAAAGATCAAATAAAAAATAAATATATACAGTGCAGAAAAGATAAGTTACAAATAAGGAACAATGTTTACTACAAGAAAGTAAAAAAAAAAGAGAAAATAATTATATCGGAGAAATTCAGCTTAGAATTTATGAAAAATGTCCATACAGATCTTGGTCACATAGGAATTAAACAGATGCAAAGAATGATTAGCTCAGTGTATACAGCAGAAAACATGTCAAAAAATATAAAAAGTATCTGTGAAAATTGTATAGTATGTTTAAAAAATAAATCAAGAGGACAAAATAAATATGGATTGATGTCCCACTTGGGTCCTGCTACAAAACCTTTTCAGATATGCTCTATTGATACCATTGGGGGTTTTGGAGGTTCTAGATCAACAAAGAGATACTTACACCTGCTATCAGACCACTTTACTAGGTATGCATATATTTTAACATCAAGCACTCAAAATGCAAATGATTTCATCAAACTGATAAGCAACTGTGCAGAAACAGATGAGATTGAATTGATACTCTCAGACCAGTACCCAGGTATCAATTCAAAGGAGTTCAAAAATTTTTTGGATGAAAAGAATATTTCATTAATTTTTACTGCAGTGAACTCTCCTTTCTCAAATGGCATAAATGAAAGACTAAACCAAACGCTAGTCAATAGAATCAGGTGCCGGATAAATGAACGTGAAACAAAAATAGCTTGGTCAACTATAGCCCACAACTGTGTAAAAAATTACAACGAAACAGAACACACTGTTACAGGGTATGCTCCAAAATACCTACTCTATGGCACAGATGTGACAATTTTACCAAATGAGCTGAAGCAAAAGAAGACAGAATACAATTTGTTCCAGGCCAGGGAAAAAGCTCTTGAAAATACAATCAGATCACATGATTACAACAAGACAATTTATGATAAAAATCGCAGACATATAGACTTCAAAATTGGTGATACCGTTTTTGTGGAGAATGGAAACAGACTTAATAGGAAGAAGCTTGATGTATTAAAACTTGGGCCCTACAAAATTTTAGAAAAAATATCAAAGTCAATTTACAGGATAAACACGGATCATAGGAAGTCAGAATCAAATTTTTTCCACATCTCGAAACTAACGCCAGCCCCTGACTGCACTTGAAGAGTGTTGAGCTCATTATTTTTCTCTTTGGGAGGGAGATGTAATGAAAAATATATTTTTCATTAATTTGAATTCCCGCGCAATCTGACCGAAACATCAAAACAGTTTATAATTCTATGTTTGAGTCTAATCTGTGGTAAAGAAAACTTGAAGGTAATCTATGGATCTCACAAAAAGCGCTCGTCATTGTGGATAAAATTACTATTGATCCTTTATTGTGATTTAATTAAGAAACGACACAATTATAAACATTAAATGTTGTTTCTTTATTTACAGGTACGATCTTGTGTTAATACTAAATGTGAAATTGAACTAATGAATACTAAATGTGAACTATGTAAACTAATTACAATAAAAACTTTATTTACAGAGAAACTCAATTGTGTTTTGTGTCGCCCAAAACTTGGGAAAATACCTTATATAAATACTACGTCATTTTCGTGCAATTTAAATTGTTATCTTTAAATTTCTAATTATGTCCAATAGTACTGTTTAAAACAACAGATAAATTTGACGCTCAGTTCGAAAAAAGATAGCAGATTATCCCATAATATTCAATCAACTTTTCAAATAGATTTTATAGAAATATCTAATTAAATAAGTCACTGATAAAGAACATTAAGAGATTGAGACTTAATATAGCACCTTGCGGGATGCCTAACTGAAGCCACCCATTTGAAGGAAAGAAAAGACAGGAGGGAAATATATTTATTGCCATTTCTAATGGCAATGTTATTAATTTATGTTATTAATAATTGCAGATATCGGGGAAAATGTTATGTAATTGTAATAGAGGAAATTCCTAATTGAATAGAAATCGTACTTGCAATTTTGCAGTATTCTTATCATTTCCATGCGATGTAAACAATTAATGTTATGAATGTATTTTATCATACTATGTACTAATATTTAAAAGCTTGAAATAACTTAAAAAGTACTAAAATTTTCATTAGTAGTAATATTATAGAACTAGGGGTAAACTCCTTAGATAAAATTATATGTTTAGGAAGAATTAACGCCCTGATTAAAAACAACAATTTTGAGAACTCTTTCTTTATCTCTCGCTAATAAAGATAAAATACTGCAAGGACATTGTATATCTATAAATAAGTTTAATTATCTATATTCAACAATACTTTCAGGTATAATAAATGAAAACCAATAAAAAGACAAATATTTTGAAAATTGTTTTCTCTCAATACTGTGACCATACTGTGAAGGATTCAAAATCATCTGGTACATAATGCTTCTGTAAACAATAAACTTTTAATCTTTTACATAGATTATTATTTTTTCAACCGTAAAGATCTTCTAAAAGGTAATGTTCTTATGCAGGAATGAAATCCAGACGTTAGTTTCTTTGAAAACATCGTTTATTATCAAAATTACTTTGTCATAATATTATAAAAATGCGAATTTTATTCCACTGAGTTTATAAAATACAAGATCTTTCAACACACGTATATTATATTATACTGAACACTGGTACAATTCTGCAGATTCTTTATTTTAATAATAATTATGAAATATTCCTTTTCAACCTTGATTTGTTTGATATGTTATTTTCAAAGTATATACTCCGCAAATACTGGTTTTGGAATTATTCTCTTAGTGACTATCTGAATTTGAACACATACTGAGGTCGCTGTATTAAAATCATTTGCTAGCCGCAATATCTAACGCTACCTCTTCTTCTTCTGAATCTAATATATTAGATTAACTTTTCATTTTAAATGAATCCAGCGTTTCATGGCTTTAAGAATGTTCACCTTCAAGTTGTTCCTGGTTAAAAATAATAGGGCCATCTTTGAAATTCAAAATCTTCTCTTCGTTGTTTTCTTGTGGATTGTCTGCAGCATCATTATTAGTGCCTTCAGGTGTTTCTATTGGTATATTTACTTGTGGTATATTTACTACATCAGATCTATGTTCAAGGGGAATGGAATTGTAGCAAGTCATACATTGATATAGTGTTGTTTCTGCAAACGGTGTGACTGTTGTGGTCGGAGTTTCTGCACTGTTGTTTTGATTGTTGAGAACATCGCCTGGTACGATCCTTGATTTTCGCGACATTTGCTTGTAGAGACTGTTAATTGCCATGAGGTTGTAGCCGTCGTAGCCTGAAAGCAAGAATAGTTATAATTTATTATTATAGTTTTAGAATTTTATTAGAATAAATTTGATATTATATTAAATAATATATTATATAATAAATTCAATTTTAAATTATTTTTTATTAGAATAAACATATAAATAGAGATCGGAGGAATATCTATCTACTAACTTTACTGTACTCTTTAAGGTAATTAAATTATGGCTCGTTTTTTAATTTTGCTATCAAACTATTCATAAAAAAATATATCCATACATATTATAAATGCGGAAGTAACTCTGTCTGTCTGTCTGTTACTCAATCACGCCTAAACTACTAAACCAATTTTCATGAAATTTGGTATGGAGATATTTTGATACCCGAGAAAGGACATAGGCTACTTTTTATCCTGGGAAAATGACGCAATCGGGGAAATCCCAGGGAACGGGAACTATGCGGATTTTTCTTTGACTGCGCCGGCGAAGCCGCGGGCGGAAACCTAGTTTAGAATAAGAATAAATGTTACGAATGTTCAAAGTAGTTTAAATATAAGTGAAATACAACAGAGAGATAAGAAAAAGTTGGAAATGATGGACTTATTTTCAATGTACCTATTACTAATTTGTTTAAATTAAAAGCGAAGATACATAAATAATTGTGTTATGAAAATATGCAATACTTACATGCATCTACCAAGAAGAATATTTGAAAGTACGGATCGAGAAAGAACTTGGAAGAGATCATAATAAGAATATCCACCATCCAATTGGGGAGGATTATATAGAACGCTACTTGCAACAATCGAGGCTTTTTCTGAAATATAAATGTTAAATTTAATTTAAAAAGAAACGGAATAAGTACCTATGTATTAAGATACTGTTTCTTTTAGTTGGTATAATATTAAATACCAAAAGTAAAAGTGATACAATTATTGTCTTGTAATTGTCCAAATTCTAAAAAGATTTTTTAAGATTATTTTTCCGACCCAAATATCGACCAATAGAATTGCACCATTCGACGTCACGTGGTACAACCTACATGGTATTATACTGATAATTTTTTGAAAATTTTCTCTGGTCGTTGACGTCAAACTGACAGGTTCAATTCAATTGTGAAATTATTGGCCGACATTTGGGACGGAAAAATAATCTCCCGAATACCACACGAGCTTCAAAATTATCTGGCATTTCCCTCAAGGTTCCCTGCGAACAAATAAAGTCGTCAAGTTTTTCAGGAAAAATCACTCGCGCTTCGCGCTCGTGATTTTTTACTTCACTAAAAACTTGACTCCTTCATTTGTTTGCAACGAACCTATCGGAAAATACCCGATAATTTTGTAGCTCTTGTGGTATTATAAGTGAAAATATATTTTGTTTTGTTCGTATTTAAGAGATCTACATACATACATAAAATATAAAAAAAGACTTACACAACATACTGAAAACACAGTAGCCAGGACTGCCCAAACGTGCAGAAACTTCAGAGCGATCCACATTATCTCGTAAACGACGAGAGATATCAATGTATCTTGGATATAACGTAAATCATCATCTGTTAGCGTGATATTTTCTTCCTCATTAACAAATATAATGCTTACAGAATTTAACACCCATTTCGTATTAAATATCCGGATAAGAATGAACACGCTGTATATGACTACTGCCACGATCCTAACCTGAAAATTATATAATTAGTCATAAATTATTCAGGCTTCCAATGAATGTCTTAGAATTCAAAAATATCAAATTTCGTCATGATGATGATGATATGAAATGATGAAAACATTCATGAAAATATCGAATTGATCATGATACCGCCTTTATCCTAAAAATGTTTAGAAAGCAAGAGTTCAAGATAATAAACTTTTTGATAGTTATACTCTTATTATTATCTAATTATTATATTTGCAAATTTGCAATGTATGGCATTAAAAAGGTTAAGTTTCATTTTCAGTATAAATACATATCTGTTCTGAATATCTACGGGCTGTCCCATCGTCGGTACACTAAGCTCAAAGGAGGCTATAGTTTTGCATACGCTGAGTAGGTACGTAAAAAATACTTATAAAATTCCAGACGCATTTTTTTTCAAATAGATGAATTCTTAAAACTCTATGTGTGTACCCACAGTGTACACCCCTAACAAGCAACCCGCCCAACTTTGCTACCCGCATGCGGCATGTCAGGTATCGTTTAAGATTATGTTTTCATATTATATAAAATGCTCACATTAGCGAAACGGTATATGCCGGCTGGGCGAAGCTGGAGACGAAAACATGGATTTTAAGGAAAAATGTAGCAAAAAATTTTTGATGTAATTTTTTGTTTAAGTACTTTTTAAGTGATCAGTGTATGCAAAACTACATGTCCCTTCGTGCTTAATAAACCGATAGTGGGAAACCTTGTATATGTTCATGGCGATAAACTATTAATAGCGTAAATTTATCAAATTCAAGAACATACATACCAAACTTATAAAACATCTTATTGAGATCCCGACCGAGAGCGGACAGCATCCGCAGTACCTGCTCAATTCTGGCCAATTTAACCTGAAATAAATAAAATACACATCACTTTTGTACATTAACTAGGTGACCGCCTCCTCGGTACATTGGATGACGCGTGAGCGTAACACCGAGGGGCCCTGGGTTCAATTCCCGGTGGAGACGAAGAAAAAAAATGTCTTGGTCTGGTAGGACACAGAAGGCTGATCATCTACTTGTCCCTAAAGAAAATCGATCAGTAAAACAGATGTATAATGCATCTGCCCCTTACCCCACTAGGGGACATGGGACTTCACTTTATATTAACTAGGTATATTAATGTATTAATTTATTTTGTGGAAGGTATAATATTTCATAAATATATCTGTAGAATCGCACCAAGCCGAAATAGCGGGTGGCTTCTACTACATTAGGGAAAATTACGTTAACACAAAATCGATGTTCGGAATATAGTGAGCAGCAAAAACAATGCACCACGTACCTTGGAGATGCTGCAGCACTCGATGAATTTGCGCCCAATCATCCGATGCGATACACGTGTTTCAATGGCCGCCGCGCGCGCACACAGCAGAGGAGCGGCTCGATCGAATGCGGAAGTACAAGTGACGACCACAGATTAAGGTCTCGACTGTCGTGGTGCATGACAGTTGCAAATAATTTGACAACCTTTGTTTGCATACTCTGTGCCAAACATCGATAATAGACACCACGATCAATTACACGGTAACGAAACATCCCGCCCACCAAAATGCCTATGGTATTTTCTGGTCAGACGATAAATAGAACATAATGGGAACGAGAACGATAAGAATGATCCGCATAATTATTGATGATACTTATTGATTACGATAAAAACTAGTTACCTAACTAATTGATTCTGTATAACACGATAGATGTTACACAGACACGATATCTTATTGCTAACGATAACTTAATGTCTAGATACCTTACGATACTAAAGGAAAGATAAACGATTTAAGCTAGTCCTCGATTGGTAGAGGGCATAACTTAACCAACGGTCTTTGAATTATATGATTTTCGCTGTTTTAACTACTGCAATCCGAGCTACACCATCAGAACCGGGTAAAAGATCCACTACTCTGGCAAGAGACCATTGTAGTGGCGCACGATTTTCATCCTTAATTATCACCATTGAGCCTATCTGAAGCGGTTTAGAATCCTTAGTCCATTTGGCGCGTTGTGTTAGTGAGTTAAGATACTCGTGTTTCCATTTGGACCAAAAACTCTGGTGAAATGATTGTAACAACTGCCACCGATGAAGCCGACTTATATTAACATTTGATAGATCTTCATCAGGGACAGCTGTCAAAGGCTCTAAGGTAAGGAAATGGCCTGGAGTTAAGACCGATAGATCATTTGGATCCGAACTGATTGGACAAAGCGGTCGCGAATTTAATACTGCTTCGATTTGCACGAAAAGCGTTGTAAGTTCTTCAAACGTAAGAACTTGATCACCAACTACACGAAGTAAATGAGATTTAGCCGCCTTGATTTGAATTTCCCATACACCACCGAAATGAGGAGCTGATGGAGGATTAAACTTAAATTCGATCTTTTCTAAATTAGAAGCTTGATGCATAAGAGACGATAATTGATTTCTTGCACCGATAAAGTTTGTTCCACAATCCGCGTGTATCACGTTACATCGACCACGGCGTGCCACAAAGCGTCGTAACGCAGCTATAAATGCGTCAGTGGACAGTGTAGACACCACCTCGAGGTGTACTGCTTTTGTTGTAAGACAAATAAAAAGACAAAGGTAAGCCTTTTCAATCTTAGCACCTCGATGTGGGCCTAATTTAATACGAAACGGTCCGCCGAAATCTACGCCTACTATAGAAAATGGTTTGACTTGATTAACACGGTATGACGGTAAATCACTCATAAACGGTTGTAATGGCTTTGGATTAGTTCGATAGCATTGTATACATTTGCTTAAACGATTGCGTACAGTACGTTTTGCCGATATGATCCAAAATTGTTGAAGAAGTAAGAAATGCGTAGTATTGATGCCCGGATGCAAGTAGTTACGATGAATGTTGTCGATAATTAAAAACGTTAATGGATGATCAGACGGTAGAAAGGCTGGATGCCTTTGTTCGTATTCTAAACCTGCGCGTGAAATTCTACCGCCCACCCTGAGAATACCTAATCGATCGATAAATGGATTGAGTTTTCGAAAAGGTTTCGATAAAGGTTTGTTCGATTTAAGATTAGCAATTTCGTTCGAAAAGACCTGACTCTGTACATGTTTAACGATTTTTAATAATGCGTTATGTCTTTCAACGTTATTAATGAAATTATTACGATTAGCTTGAGCTGGGTTTTTAGAGTTATTGATAAAACGATATACAAATGCCAAAATGTTAACGATTGTTTGAAATGATGAATAACGATTAAGTAAAGAGTCAATTATTGTTGGTTCGATTGGAGCTCTCTCTTCAGCGGAAAGAGCTACCTTCCGTTGCTCCTTCTCCATAACGACCTTCTCCTTATTTGATGTGACAACAGCTGTATCCGTAGGCCAAGTATCACTACCTTGGGTTAACCAGCACGGTCCCGCCCACCATAAGGCATTGTGCACAAGCTCACTTGGAAATAAACCTCGTGAACACAAATCAGCAGGGTTATCGCCTGAGGATACATGATGCCACCAGTCTGTAGGGGTGATATCCTGTATGTGACTGACACGATTCGCGACAAATGTTGTCCAACGCGAAGAATGAGAACGCAGCCAAGACAAAACGATAGTTGAGTCAGACCACAAATATACAGAATCAATATGAATACGAGAAAGATACGTATCTTTTACAAATTTGTAAAGATCTGATAGAAGAACTGCAGCACAGAGCTCGAGTTGTGGTAACGATGTATGTTTAAGAGGTGCAACTCGAGCCTTAGAGCAAACGAAGAAAACATGAATATTACCAACAGCATCTGTAACACGTAAATAGATGACAGCTCCGTATGCAAGGGTAGAACTGTCACAAAACCCATGTAGCTCATACGATACAGCATCCGTGCAGGTAAGTTGCCGAGGAATTAGAAGTTCACTCAAAAGATTAAGTTGAGTGCGATGTTTGTTCCATGTATTGATGATCTCGTTAGGCGGCGTTTGGTCCCATCCAACGCCGAGAATCCACAACTTCTGAATTAAACATTTTGATTGAATTGTGATGGGAGATAAAAAACCTAACGGATCGAAAACCCTAGCGAGTTCACTAAGAATTGAACGCTTAGTACATGGCCGATAAGTAGATTCAATTTCGAAAACGAACGTATCTGTGGATGGATTCCATTTAAGACCTAATACCTTAAGAATTTGATTATCAGAATTGTCTAACGATACGGATCCAGTCAAACAACTATCACTGGGTAGATCAGACAATAACTGCGGTTTATTACTAGCCCACTTCCTAAGTTCAAACTGTCCACACTTAAAAAGTTTAATAATCTGCGACTTTGCTTCCTGAGCGACCTCTAACGATGAAAATCCGGTTGTGACGTCATCACAATAAACATCAGACAGTAGTACTCGTTTTGCGAGTGGATAAGAATCTCCCTCATCTTCAGCAAGCTGTCGAAGAGTACGGCAAGCGAGAAACGGAGACGAAGCTAATCCATATGTGACTGTATTTAAACGATATTCTAAAAGGGGCTCATCAGGAGAACTCCTCCAGAAAATACGTTGGTAATCACGATGTTCGTGCGCTACTACAATCTGTCTAAACATTTGACGAGCATCAGCCATGAAGACAACGTTGTGTTCCCTAAAGCGTAAAAGTAGATTTAAAATATTCGGTTGTAGCTTTGGGCCGATAAGTTGTGTGTCATTCAGTGACTTAGAATGTATATCCTTCGCAGAAGCGTCGAATACAACGCGGAGGCGTGTGGTCGCAGAGTCAGGGCGTAGAACGCAATGATGAGGTATGTAATATTTTCCTGTACCAACTTGTGCTGCAGGAACCACTGTCATGTGACCACTTTCGATGTAATCAGACATAAAGTCGACATATTGCGATTTTAACAAAGCGTCACGTGACAACCTACGTTCGATAGCATAGAACCTACGCAAAGCAACTTCGCGAGAGCCCTCAAATGTAGGTTCTGAATTATTCTTAAATGGAATACGAACAATATAACGCCCAGATTCATCACGTGAGTGTTCTTCAACGAATTTACGTTCGCATAATAACTCATCTGGAGTTAGCATTGAAGTTTGCGGTACTGAATCTAATTCCCAAAAACGATAAACTAATGAATTTAAATCATTATCGATTACAGGCAACGTCTGCAACAGACTACTACATGAAATATTAGTTTTACCTAGAAGTAGCCAACCAAAGATTGAATTAAACGCGGTAGGTTGGTTGACACCTCCCTTGATATGTTGATTAAGAACAGAGTCAGCGAATACATCAGCAGCAAGCAAAATGTCAATGGGACCAGGTATATCGAAACCAGGGTCCGCTAACGACAACGATTTAATGTGGGACCAACTTGATGAATTAAGTTGAGCGATAGGTTGATCGCCACATATTTTAGATATGACGTGCATATCCAAGTTAAATAGAATTCGACCGTTAGTGCCGATAGAACAAGTGACGTCACCAATAACAGGTGCATCCGCTTCCCCTATGCCACTAATTGCCGCGGTTGTTGAAGCCGGCGTTAAATTTAAAAGTTTTACTGCTGATTCCGTTATGAAATTGCTCTGACTGCCCGTATCAAACAGGGCACGAAACGATTGCATATTACCTGAAGCATCCTTAACCTGAACGATAGCTGTGGCTAACAGCACTGTATGATTCGTATGTGACCTTGACACCAGCGACGACCCGATTTGATTTGATTCGATCTTAGTGTTATGATCGCGATGGAGTAAGGTGTGATGTTTACGCTTACACATACGACACGAAAAAATAGATTTGCAATTTTTTAATTGATGTGATGGCTTCAGGCAATTAAAGCACCAATTGTTTTGAGTGGCAATAGCCATACGATCGTCAATCGATTTACTAATAAAATCTTGACAAGAAAAAATAGAATGCGACTTATGGCAATACGCGCAGTTGCTTGAATAAACTTTAGACTTATCGTTCGAATTACCTCTATTGTTCATAGCAACAAGTGCATTTGAATTGAAACGTTTCGTTGGTTGATTTTGAGTAGTCGAAGGCTTTAAAGATTTGTTCACACAAGAAAAATGTGTATCTCGTAATAAGGCTTCGCATTTGGAACGCAAAAAACCCTTCAATTGATCATAAGACGGCAACTCCACGTTAGAATATTTCTCCTCAAAATCGCGGCGTAAGTTCTTGTCTAATTTTGATAAAATATGGTAAACTAAAACAAAATCCCAACGATCTATCGGTAAGTCAATAGATTTTAAAATATTTAAATTTTCATCGAATAAGTCGAGTGACTTTTGAAACTCAGTTGCGTTGTTATGCATGAAGTTAGTGTTTAAAATATCTTGCCAACAAGTAAAAGCTAATGTTCGTTTACATTTATAGCGATTAATAAGAGCTTCATACGCGTCGCGATAATATTCGTGAGTCATAGGGAACGCCTTAACCACCGATAACGCATCCCCGCTAAGAGAAGAAATTAAATAATGAAACTTTTCCGTGTCCGAAACTGACGTTGAATTATGAATTAAAGAATTAAACGTATCATAAAACACAGGCCACTGCTTGATATTGCCCGAAAAATGTGGCAATGTAATTTTAGGTAAACGGATATTCGATGAATTGATGTTCGAGTTAGTCGAATTATTTGTATCATGTTTAGTTAAACTAATATAAATAGACTGTATCTGAAAATATAATTCATCGAATTGTTCCTCAATTTCAGTTTCATTATCCGCGTCGTCCGACAGATCGAGTATATTAAAATGAGCATTTTCGAAATTTGAAACGATTTGGTTAATTTCCTGATGATACGATAAAAATAGGTCGTATTGTGAACGATCACTCAAAGCTGCATTACCTATTTCTAACGCCTTCGATAATCTTTTAAGCGCTATAGTACGTTTTCTACGCAATGTCGATAAGTCCTTAGTCGTATAATATTCATCCACCGAATTAGATTTTAATTTTTTCAAAGAACCTAACTTCCGAGTTGTATGTTTAGTAAATAAAGACATCTTGTTAAATTTAAATTTAAATATCGAATAAACAAAATGTAAAAACGTTTAAACACAAACAATAAAATAACAAAGTTAATCTTCGATGTAATTTTTCAAACAATGAAATAAAATGAAACAATGAAATTATTATTTCACCTTTACGTGTATGAAGTTAAGGATGAAAATCGCGTGAAACGGTAATGTGAATGAATACAGATTATAACTTACAATAACAAGTTACAATGATGATGCGCTGCGCGAGCCGCTGGAATGTTCGACGTACGAATAATTGTCAATTTACCCCCGAGTTTTAATATAAAATGAAATTATTTTATATTACGATTTAACCTAATATTACGTTTTAATATTAGTTATGTAGTTAGGATAAACTGTAACGTGAATGAATTATGTTTTGGAATGTGAAATTACTATAGGCCGATGTAAAATTAAGCACCGATGAAATATGTGATTGCTTAACTAGTTCCTACAATAATTAAACACTTTTGACTTGTACTTCTGAATATGTATTAAGTTTTAGAATATGAAATTGTTTTAAGCCGGATTGAATTTAAGCACCGATAAAATAAGTGTTTGCTTAAATAGATCTTATAACAACTTCCTACTTTGTTAAACAAAGAACCTAATACGAACGGAATTGAATTTGATTTTAGATTATGAATTACGTGTGACCAGTAATACCATAAGCTTTTGAATATGATAATTGATACGCAAATTCCCGGGTTTCGGCACCAGAAATAATGTAGAATCGCACCAAGCCGAAATAGCGGGTGGCTTCTACTACATTAGGGAAAATTACGTTAACACAAAATCGATGTTCGGAATATAGTGAGCAGCAAAAACAATGCACCACGTACCTTGGAGATGCTGCAGCACTCGATGAATTTGCGCCCAATCATCCGATGCGATACACGTGTTTCAATGGCCGCCGCGCGCGCACACAGCAGAGGAGCGGCTCGATCGAATGCGGAAGTACAAGTGACGACCACAGATTAAGGTCTCGACTGTCGTGGTGCATGACAGTTGCAAATAATTTGACAACCTTTGTTTGCATACTCTGTGCCAAACATCGATAATAGACACCACGATCAATTACACGGTAACGAAACAATATCTATAATAAAACTGCTTATAGTTAGTAAACAGGGCTAAATATTGATCATTTGGTTGGTGAATTTATTAATGTTGTAGAAGATTCGTAATCAATGAAAAACAGGTGTTTTTTTAAGTAGGTACTACAAAACTAAGCGAACGAAAGTAGCATTGCAGTGCCATACATTTTACAGTCCAAAAAGTTTTGACTAAATCAAAGAAAAACAAAGACACCACTACAATGTGACTACAATTTTTCTTTGTATGTTTTACAAAATAATGTTTACTAAACAAAACATCTTGTGTGAAACAAAACATCTTGAGGAAACTAGCATCAACGAAGATGTACGAGGATTCACATTTCAACGACTTGTGACTTTCAGCACTTTCAGGGTGGTGGATGCCTGGGCCTTCATAAGAGGGTCGTGTCCCAGCAGTGGAAATAAATATGGGCTGATATTGATGAAGGTGATGATTGTGCCCTAAAGCGTAAAATGTCTATGGAAATATAAAAACAGCTGGTAACAGTTATCTAAGAATATAGAATATACAAAATAATTACGCAATACATGTTATCTGTACATAAAATAAATTTTTAACTATCTAGGAATTTCGCGCCAGATATATTGCCGATAATTGTAGGTAAGGGAACTTTACATACTTATCATGCCCTAATGAATAAAGTTGTGTCCTGAAGAGTATTATAAACAACTATTTTTCAGCGGTGGTATTACTGATGGTCAAATACAACTCTGAGCGTAGAGGGTAGCCGCATTGCGGGTAGCCGTCCGGCTGACCGCAATCACAATTATGTACGTAATATTCATTTCTATGCGCACTGCGATGCGGCTACCGCAGACCGCACAGTGCGCATAGAAATGAATATTACGTACATAATTGTGCTTGCGGTCAGCCGGACGGCTACCCGCAATGCGGTTACCCGCATAGTGCGTATACGCTCTAAGGGCGCCTTTCCATCTGCAAGAAAACTTCCGCGAGAAATGTCCACAGTCTGTCTGACAGCAACTTGTAAGTTTAATTGCAGGTGAAACGCGGACTTAGACTTACAAGTTGCTGTCAGACAGACTGTGGACATTTCTCGAGGAAGTTTTCTTGCAGATGGAAAGTCGGCCTTAGTCATTCCATCAATGATTTTTTTTTGTGCATGAGCATTAAAAAGGTCACCGACAGATTGTCTCATGGTATTAAATATATTAAAAATCAATATACCTACAATAAAACTGGGTTAATTACTTTCATAATAATTATTTTAAATTAATTTAATGGCAAATTATTCGGGCCTCATTTTATCTATTGAAAGTCATCAATCATTTATCTTGCAAGAATTAAAACGATTAGATTACCAACATCCTATTAACAATGAGATTTTGTATTTCTATTTACTCTAAATAAATAATTTTTAACTAGATTTGAACGCAACTTCATACTATAGTTGATTAATTTTAATTCATAATACCAAAAGGTAAAACGAACCATAAGATAGAGACAATACTGAACTTATTTCTAGAATACTTTAGTATTGTCATACCGCCTCCTTGGTACAGTGGTTGTCGCGTGAGCGTAGCACCGAGGGGTCCTGGGTTCGATTCCCGGTGGAGACTAAGAAAAAAAATGTCTCGGTCTGGTAGGACACAGAAGGCTGATCAACCTACTTGTCCCTAAAGAAAATCGATCAGTGAAGCAGATGTATAATGCATCTGCCCCTTACCTCACTAGGGGACACGGGACTTCACTTTAGTAGTATTGTCATTGCACACCTTTTGTATAGGTTAAGTTATGCCTTACCTTTGTAAACCCTTCATATTTTTGTTAAATATCGCAACAATTTTGAGTCTTAGACTCATTTTGCTGTTCTCACACGCATATGTTTATTTTATTTACACATATTCACTATTAATAATTCCTCACAAACAATCCATTTCAATGAAATAAAAACTAAACGAGACTGCTTACACGTTGAGTAGAATTTAGTAAATATCCGTCTTATCTGAGTGTCGATAATTATATCTTATCAATAGCAAGGTAAATACAATAATTTGGCGATGATATGTGGATTTTTTATCAGTGTAATTAAGGTTGAAAATTATGCTGAATCCTGTAGTGTTTAATAATATTTTAAATTATTGTATATGTGTTTCTCTCTAAAGATTAATTCTTATAAGTTTTAAATACTATAGAAAGACTGTAGCAGTCATAAAAATATTTTTATTTCGATTTAAAAAAGACATAAGTTTTGAACTAAAATGTAGAGTGCAGTAACTAAAGGTGATATTATATGATGATAGATATATTTTCTTTTATTAACAAATTCCAAACAATAAAACAGCAATTTATTGGTTGTTAATCAACTTGGAAACATTTCATAAAACATGTTGATAAGTTTAGATAAATATAAAATGTTCGTGCGCAGTTTCTTACGTTTTATCTTGAGATAATTTAAAAATGTGATAAAGCTCTAGGTGATACTTTTGTCTCTTTAATATAATAATAATAGGTTTCCATTTATTCATTTCAATAATAGTGTATACTATTCGATTGTAGCTTAGATTACTTAATGATCTAAGGATTTTAACTACTGTATCTAGTACATAGAAATCTAAATAACAAGACCTAGTATGTATCTACAGTTATCTACATGCTATGTCATCCTCTATCAATTCATAAAAAAAAAGGGTTGCACTCCGGGAGTGCCGGCAGAAGTGAAAACTTGATTATTAACGTTGAGCATGTTTGATATCCATCCGTCTTACGCTTTTTCGATCAGGTCACGTGTCCTGACGCGAGTTTAAGATTTTATACCCATTACAGAAAAAGTGCTCAACGCCGCTAAAGAAGTTTTCACTTCAAAAACAAAAAGAAAAAAATTTAGTGTAACATTTTTTCGTTACGCGTGACATTTATCCGTTACGCGCCACCTTTTACTTATCCCTACCACGCGTGATTCGACGTATTTCTGTAAAGTTGCATATAGTAAATTATTTTTTGAAAAATAAGGTCATAAAGAAGTTTCACTTCTTACGTGTGTACACTATTTATCCCCGTTTGTTTAAGGGCCGATTTTTCAATGCTTGGATAAAACTTATTCGTCGAATAATGTATAAAACTATACCATTTTAAAAACGTATTCTAATTGCCCGTATTTGACAGTTAACGTGACATTTTAATATTATCGTGTAATACTTTATTGGAAGGATAAGTTTTATCCAAGCATTGAAAAATCGGCCTTAAATATTTTTTATAACTTGGTATTCCTGTGCCATTGGTGTACTTACATAGTAAAGTTGAGTAAAAACTCAACCTTTTTTTTAATTCCAAGGATAATAGAGTTATAGAGCCATAAACATTATCTACTATATATTACTGTCAAAAACCTGTAATAATTGTAAATAATGTATTCTATAGATACATATCTGTTTTATGAATGAAAAGGTATTTCATGTTCACTCATAATAAATAATTTTAATTTAGTAGGTAGATATATTACGTTTACAGTTGCTATCATAGAATAATTATTATTATTTAATTTGAGTAATGCCTGACAATAGCCTATTAAAATAGACTTATAGATAAGTAGTTGGATAAGTATTTTATATTGATAAAAAACAGCAGCAGCAGTAACTTGAGGTATTTTTGCCACAAAAGTAGTGAATGAAAAACGATGGAATATAAATTTCAAGGAAAGCTAGGATTGAATTGCGTTGCCTGTATATTTATACATTTTCGTTTCAGCTAGGTATGTGTCTTAATATAGAAGTAATCTTGCCGACTGTGAGAAAGTTCTTATTATTGTACCCTTTACGAAATGGATGTTTACTTATATTTGTATGGACATTGGTAAATTAATTCAGATTTTTATATACCACTATATATCAAATATTTTAAAATAAACCTTAAGCTGTCTTAATATTGGTTTAATATTGAGTTTTGTAGATAGGTACTCATACCTTTTACTCATTTTCAGTTTTAATCTTAAAATTTGGATAAACGCTCCGAAGCAAGAAGCCTATGTTCTGAAGCTATTTTAAACACACTTGGCAATAAAATTGTTACCTTGGATTATATACCTACTAGATTTCCGCCCGCGGCTTCGCCCGCGTTTGCAAAGGAAAACCCGCATAGTTCCCGTTCCCGTGGGATTTCCGGGATAAAAACTATCCTATGTGTTAATCCAAGTTACCCTCTATATGTGTGCTAAATTTCATTGTAATCGGTACAGTAGTTTTTACGTGAAATAGTAACAAACATCCATACATCCATACAACCTTACAAACTTTCGCCTTTATAATATATATGTATATGTATTAGATATATTAGATAATAATTTTCAATGTAATAATTACTGTTCTTTTTGTTTCAGCTCAGAACAAGTTTCGACGTCATTCTATTCTCAACAGCCTTGCTAGAGTCTCTAATTGGAAAGTCTTTTCCTCTCGGCACCTTATTTATTCAAGGAAAGTCATCAGAAGACAATTTATACCTTGTATACTATTCGTATATAGTGCTAATTATTAACGAATCTTTGCTACTAGTGTATACTATTCATTTGGGTATTGGAGTATGTCAGGTAACTAAGTTTTTAAGGGCTGATTTTTCAATCCTTGGTTAAAACTTATTCGTCGAATAACGTAGTAAACTACCATTTATGAAAGGTATTCTAATTGCCCGTTTTTGACAGTTTACGTGACATTTTAATATTATCGTGTAATACTTTATTGGACGGGTAAGTTTTATCCAAGGATTGAAAAATCGGCTCTAAGTAAAATTTTTATTCCTTCCTTTTTTGTAGAGTGTCAATGATTTACCTAGGACTTTAGGGAATTCATACGATTGTATAGAAGCGAAAATTAGTGTTTTGTAAATTGTATGTAATTATTATATTAAAAAATTAAATCTATCCCAAAAAATACAATCGAAACTATATATCAAGCCAATGCTATGCATCATCAAAATGTGTTCAGTGGTTTTCGCGTGAAACAGTAACGAGTACATAAAACATACAGTTATATTAAGCAAAATTTAGTAGTATTATTGAAATTAGTATAGCCAACGGGACGGGCGTTTAAATCAGTTGGCTTTTCAGCACCCTGGAAACCTTGGCAACCCGGGGCTTACTCCATAATATTATGGTCAAAAGGAATTAACAATAATAGCTTATAGCACCATATCTATCTGAATTTACAAAATTGGGAGTGATGCAAATAGGAATCATAATGGATCTTCCCATAAAAACGAGAATATGATAAGAAATATCGCGATTATAAAATACTAGCTTTCCGCCCGCGGCTTCGCCCGCTTGTCTAAAACATAATCTATACTAATATTATAAAGCTGAAGAGTTTGTTTGTTTGTTTGTTTGTTTGAACGCACTAATCTCGGGAACTACTGGTCCGATTTGAAAAATTATTTCTTTCGGTGTTAGATAGCCCATTTATCGAGGAAGCTTATAAGCTTATAGGCGCGTATTTCATCACGCTACGGGCAACAGGAGTGGAGCCACGGGGGTGAAACCGCGCGGAGCAGCTAGTAAATTATATACCTACTACAACCTTCGAAATCCGTTGCGTAGTTTTAAAGATTAAAGCATACATAGGGACATAGGGACATAGGGACACAGGGACACAGAAAGCGACTTTGTTTTATACTATGTAGTGATGGTGTATCCTTTATCGCAATACCCTCCTCAGTCCTTCATAACATAGAAGTGATACTACAAAATCACTCTGTTGCGACGTGAATGAAGGACAAATACGCCTTGATAATACTACACTTAATAAAAACTTCTAATATTATGTGTATTTCTAAGAAAATATGTATTATCAATACCATTTTGATGATAAGCTGGAACAAGCAGATAAAGATTTATAATTATTGTTTTGATATAAATACCGTAATATATGGGTACTAATAGATAAAACACTTAGTTCGGTCCCATGAATAAACCATGCTTAAATGCTGCTAAATATTTTCTTGTATGTGACATAAGCTTAATCGATTCTCAATTCAGAAAACGGATGGGGTTTATCAGATCTAAAAACTAAAAAGTCTCCTCTAAAACGAATACAGAGCTTATTCGCGAGAATTTTTGACAAATTCATATTATACCATAATTAACCATGGCTGGATATTGCGTTCATAATACGGATTTTCCAGTCAGTTCAAGGCGTACCTACCTACTCTCTAGAAATAGGAGGTCATTTAATACGGCTCCAGATCGGGTCATAATACCGTAAAAAGTATATCATTCATATGAACTCTACATATTTGCCACATAAACTTGTTATTGTTCTCTTTTAGGAAATCCCATACTTATTGAAGCAGTATCTAATATGTCGGTCTATAACATGGTTTACGGAAATGCTGTTTCTATCAATACTTTGTAGCGTACACAAATCGCTTATCGGGTGGTATTTGGGTATTTTAATATTTGTTGGTAAGTTTTGATCTTTTTTTGTTATTAGATCAACTGACGTAGGTGTTTGAAGTCGACTCTTCTCTATACTTAGAATGAATTTGCTTTCTATATGGACTGGACGATTTAAAAACGCTTACCTACAAACGAAGTCTGTTCTTAGATTAATCCATTTTCAAATACCCATGAATAAATATAAGATTTTACCAGCAATCAGCTTCTATCCTGACTTCTGCCAGAAATAAACTCTTGGTGACCTACCGGAATACCACACTTTCTACAATCAAATTATAAGTTGTATTCCCTGTCAGTAAGTATTATTCCTCTGTTTTACTTTCTATTTTTTTTTATGTTACAGTTTTAGAGTTCTATGCGTTCGTTGTGGTGTATAGTTTTTACAGCACCCTAGTGGATGATTGTAATATGGATAAATAAAAATAATAAATATGACACGCCCAATTATTGTATTGTAGGTTTGATTAGCCTGCGAATACTTACAGGTAAGAAATTCTTAAATAATAATAGACTTATGAAAAATGTAGGGCCTTACGAATTAAATTAGCTATGTAGCTTCTTGTAAATATTATTTCATTGTTATACGATATTCACACAATAATAACATATTTATTTATTTATTTATTCTTTATTGTACATTAGGTTTAATCTTATTTTATAATATCTTAATGGATTTAAATGTACAAAAGGCGGCCTTATGGCTCTAAGCCATCTCTGCCAGGCAACATACCTACCTAATATTATCGTGAATCTGTTCTATAATATTATAACTAATGTACTTACGTATTTACAGAGATGTAATTTTATTTGTTGGAGACACCTTGCTATAAAAATATCTGCAAAAAATATAATGTATACATAGGTATTATAATATTATAATCATATGAGCATAACAAGCGTTTAAAAGTTAGGTATGTACCTAGCTGGAAATACGATATTCTTCCTATTGCAGCATATAACACATTTCATATTTATATTATGTTATCTCTGAATAGGTATGCTATAAATAAACGCTGGGTTCTGATAAAAATATGGGCAAAATACAATACCTAGGTAGAGATTGTCTAATCTAAAAATGAACGCCCTTCCACTAAACTTAATTGTTTCAATGTGTGAGGACAAATAATTATTGAACCACTTTTATATGTGTGCGCGCGGCGATTCTACTGCAAACTTTGACTTTCACGCACTGATTTGTCAACTAATCGGGCGATCAGTTCAGGTGCCTAGCATTGTATGGCGGGGAGAGTGCGCTATGTACGGAATGACATGTCCGTTCTGTCGTGCATCGCGTCATTTATGCACTAGTTGGGCAACTGGTCCTGTCGTTCGGGCATGGACAGGACTGGAGGACTGAACGACCAATGAGGCAGACCAATTTGTGTGTATTGCGTCTATACACGTACTTTGAATGTGAGCGTAAACACAGTGGAGGGGCGTTCATGACAATCTCTACCCACTTATCTGACTAGTATATACCTGTCTATTGGATATTGTGTTTATGAGTTATGACCAAACTCCTCACAAAAATGATAGACCGATTTTTATGAAGACTTTTGTGTATATTTGAAAGATCTGAGAAATATAGGTCATCATTTTTTTATAGGAAGCAAACTACTGGTTTAGCTAAACTAGCAAGCTAATAAAAAATTGCATCAAAATATTTCTACTAAATCGGTCAGCGTTATCACCGCGTTTGTAATCCTATCTGATAAGAATACAACGATAATATGACAACCCGGCTACACCTTTCCTGCAGCGAACTAAACTTTGTGTAAAAATTAATTGCTAAGGTGTAATATAAAAATAGACGAAAGTATTCGTGCAGTACGTGCATTAGCTATCAAGAGACATATTATTGACTAGTTCTTAATTAACTGTATGTGATTATAAAATGGGTTTTCAGTTGTTCCCTACTTTCAAATCGTGTTGTTTTTGCCTTTCCCTGAGAAAGGGATCGCTGACGATCGGATATGTTTCTACAGTGAGTAATTATGATTCATTATTTTTATTTATTAGCTGTATTTTTTTATCTAAATAATAGATGTTGTTATTGTGTATGAGCAGTCTTCGATAACCTCTTTAACTCTATGTGAAAAATACCTATTAGGTACCATTAGGTACTACATAATATTTAGTTTGCTTATTAAACAATAATAGACAAAATCATTTTTTCAGTGTGTAATATTGAAGTTTGTCAATAGTTTATTAGTTATTACCACCTATTGCGCTAAACCGTACATTTTAAGCTTTTCTCAAATAAGTTATAAACCAAGGGTCAACAAGACAAGGGTGAAGGGATTCCTATTTGGGCTGACAAGTGACAGATGACATTGACATTTGACATTTCTCAAAGTACGTAGTATTGCCATATTTACATTTCATTGTGTGTAACATGAAACTAATTAACTATGTGAATTAAGTTCTGTATAAAAAACAACATTCAAATGTCCAAAACATTTGTTTAATTTTTATCACTATAGATTACTTCCAATTTGTTCTCTTTACAAATCGTCCTAATTATGGTGTTTAAAATCTGACTGTAAAAATAATATACTTTCTTGTTGCAGGTGTTGTGTACATTCGCATTGGCCATTATTTCACTATCTCTGTACAAAGTTATAATTTTTGTAAACGAAAAAAAGGATGACACCACCTATACGGAACATACACCGGAGGAATTGAAAAAAATTGCCATAAGTTTATACATCACACATGCGTACTTGATAACAGTGTTTATTTACAACATAATTATTTGCATTGTTCTAATTGTTGGTGTGCATAAGGTTGGTATGTTTTTGGTAAAGCTTTTTGTATATTAATGTGTGAATTTTAAATATAGCATTAATTTCCTAACTATACCTACGTCCTAGTTTCGTACATTTTATTAAATTATATTGTAATCTATAATATTATATTTTATAATTTCAGAATAATACAAAGTTTATGCGAGATTATTTTAGAGCTGGATTGTTCTTATTATTATTGGCCCTCGCTAATGTTGTCGTATCAACGATTTTTCTACATTTTGTTGTTACATTGATGCTACTTATGTGGAGCGGTTGGTATTTACTTAAATTATTCAAAATTATGATTGTATTATTGTTAAATATATTTTGCTATATAAACTTATGAGGTAGGGAATAATATAATTTATGATAAAAATGTCTAGGGAAAGATCCGACCTAACTCAACTTTGTTAAATAAACTAACAGTTACCTAACTATTTATTATGTATTTTTTTTTTGTTTCAGTGGTCATTTTTTACTGTCTTGTTATTGTAAGAAGCTGCTATCTAGAAATAGAAGAAGAAAATAAGCCTCCGTCTTTTGAAATGCAAAATTTATACAATCCACCGAGACACCCACCAAATTTTTATGCCTAGTCAAAAAATATATTTATTTTTTATTAATATAACAATAAAATAAGTCTGGATACTTTTAATAACAAAAATAAATACATTTACTCCTCAAGATTAAATAAATATGTTTATATAAGATGCAATACTTCTAAACAATAATATAAATATGGCCGATTTATACTAAAACACTTGAATAAATCACAATTATATGAAAAAGTAGAGAGTTAACAGGAGTTAATAATTGCTGTCTGTCAGTGAAAGTCCCATCAAAATCGGGCCAGCGGTCCAGCCATTCCTGAGATTGAACAATATGACAGATAAAAATTGTAATAATTACTATTTTGGTATATGTACAGGTACAGTGTATCCATTCCTATGCATTTAGTGAAAATCGGTAATTTCAGTATTAAAAACAGACACTCCAATTTTATTATTAGTTTAAATAGATTTGAATCAAAATTCATAATTTATACATTTTGATGTTGCAGTCCCCGTTTTCCAATTACAGCACTAGAGCGCATTATGCGGCATAATGCTTAACGTTGAATGTTCCAACTACAGCAACGCTTCGCACAATCGAGCACTAGAAAAAGTAATGTGCGTGAATTGATGCGTGCAATCGATTTATCGTTAGTAATTATTAATTGTTGGAAAAAAATTTAAAGCTTTCGTTTCATTGTAGTTTTTTCGAAATAATCAAAGTTAATTCAAATTGTGTTAAAAAAATAAATATAAGTATGGATGAAGGTACAAACAAGGTACAAACATTGAAAAAAATGTTAATGAAATAATCAAAATCCAAATTACTTAAAATAACCGTTAATATTTTTCAACCAATTATTATTTATTTACACATTAACGAGGTTATTGCTAACTCTATTTTTTTTTCAACACTGAACTTAGCGCAACCTGCTGGTGCGTTTCACGTTCCAATTAAGCATCAGCATAATTCGGCATTGTGCGGCACTGAGTCGCAGTTGCTCTGTAATTGGAAAACAGCCAGTACCTACGTGTTACAGTTAATTAATAGTGTAGGCAACTGGCAACACCATCTATATTATCCGTCACATGTCAGAGCACCAATGATTATTAACCACCCGAATGAAAAAGTCGTCAAGTGTCATCATAATATTCACTATTCCCCTTCAATGGCGCCTACAAGTGGTGTGCTAGAAAGAGACGCAACATTAAAAATAACGTCAATGTCAGCCAATTACGTTTTCTATCATTATTTGACGACGCGAAATGTCACGTATAGTAACGCAAATCGCGTCGCACTCGTGTTTTCGAATGATGCTAGATTAATTTAATTTTAAAGTTATTTGTCTAGGAATTATCATACAATGAAATAATTGTTCATTTAATTATTATAATAAGTTGCAAAAATGTCGACTAAATTTCAGCAAAATCCAAATGCGGCTTTGGAAAAGCAGGTTCGTTGTAACGTGAATTGTTTTGTATTTATACGATTAAAGTTATTATAATTGGAATTGTTTTTTATTTCCCTTTTCATTTTCAGCTAATACAATGGATAAATGAGGCTGGTATGTCCGACGGCGGGAAAAAATGTGGACTCCTACGAAGGATCGTAGAATTACTTTTGCATCAACTATCACCAATGATTCCTCTATACATGGAGAACGTGTTAAGTTTTGTGAGCGATAAAAGTACTGAAGTTCGCAAGATCGTTATTGGTTTTATACAAGAGTTGAGGTGAGATGTGGTACAAGTACCCAAATAGCTTTAGACTGGAAGGTTGTGGAGGATGAACTCAAACTCAAAACCTATTATATGTATATCGAGTTGCGTAGGTGTACTAACAGATAATAGATATATATGTAGGTCCAAGTCATTTACAAGTTATTCATACTGTTCAGGCCACTAGTTGTACGGTATTCTTTATAGGTACGCTATTAATTGAATTGCTAAATAAGTTAGTTGACTGCTACTGCTTTTTACTGAATTTAAAGACAATTTGATTTTAATCTGACATCATGCTTATTTGTAGACAGTTTTGATTGTTGTAACAAACTCAAAAACTACTGTACTGTACTGAAACTGAATTCAACCATTTTCTCACAAGAAGATAGCTATGTTATCCCCAAGTCAGTGTGGACTTTATTTTTGGCTATCTAACATCGAAACAATTGTTCGAATGGGACCAGGAGTTTCTGAGATTAGCGCATTCAAACAAACAAACTCTTCAGCTTTATAATATTAGTAGTTTTATTAAATTTAATATACACTATACAAACAAATGTTATAACTAGTCAGGATATAGATAAATAACAGAAATATGCCCTAGATAAATGATAACTTTAAACTATGTTCTTATATGTACTATATATTCTCTTATTTGAATGCTATCAAACTGCAAATCCACCCTTTCAGCACAAACTTCCCGGACAATCTGCCCAAGGTGATCAGCCAGTTACAACTCCTGGTCATAGATCCAGTGGTAGCTGTGCAAAAGAGAGCCATACAAGCGGCCAGCGTTGTGTACAAGAATGTACTCGAATGGTTGTGTACGTCCTCGAACGAGGCCGACATGAAGTTTGTGTGGGAACAAATTAATAAGTCTAAGGTTGGTTGATTTTTTTTTAAGTGAAAACTTCTTTAGCGGCGTTGGGTATAAAATCTTAAACTCGCGTCAGGACAGTTTTTTTTAGCCCTTATATTCTATGCGTAAGCCGGATACCATTCCAAAATATCAAACATGCTCAACGTTAATAATCAAGTTTTCACTTCTGCCGGCACTCCCGGAGTGCAACCCGTCTTTTTTTTTTAATATCACTGGCTGTGCCCTGTGGTTTCTCTCGTATTGGTCTTAGTGTGATAATAAATAGTCTATACTCTATAGCTTTTCTTGATAAATAAACTATCTAACAGTGATTTCTTTTTTTCAAATTGGTTTCTGAATCCAGATTTAAGCGCATTCAAGGACAAGCAAACCTTTAATATTAGTATCGATATAATCTTTTTGTCACATGTGGTTGCAATATAATTTTTAATTCTTTCTACTTTTACTAGAATATTCTCTGTTTTTTATGTGAATGCATTTTATATATTTTATCTTTATTTGAAGTTAACCAACCATTATTGCTATTTGCTATAAAGATTTACAGTCATTAACTTTTCAATATTTTTTTATGATTTTTAATCCGTCAGTCCTCGGATCACAGACACAATAGAAAATCTATTGTGTCTCGGCCCGATCGGGCCGCTCGGTGGTCAATGGGTTAATAAGGTTTTTCGTAAATCCCTAGTTGCTGGTACTCAACATGATAGACAGTGAGAATGAAGGAATACGGACACACGCAATTAAATTCCTTGAAGAGGTGGTTTTACTACAAACACCTGACGTTGAAGGTTCCAATGATTTCAGTTTAGATGATTTGCCGAGAACACTTACGTTCTTAAATCGAAAATCGTTAGAAGAAGAAGCTGAGTGAGTATAATGTGATTGAATTTATCAAACATTTAAAAATAATTTTGTTTAAAAGTTTAAAAAAAGTAATGTTATGCATTGAAATAACTGATACTTACGTATTTTCTTATGATAAATATACAAGGGTTCTGAATAATTTTGAAATAATTTTTTTATTCTTATTTACAGACACATATTTCAATTATTGCTCAAATTTCACAATTCACAACACATATCAAGCGTCAATCTAATGGCTTGTATGACAACAGTAATATCTCTCGCGAAATTCAGACCCAGATATTTACCGAGAGTGGTCCAAGCGTTAGGCGATCTTCACACAACCCTGCCTCCAACGCTATCACAATCGCAAGTGAACTCTGTGCGAAAACACCTTAAAATACAGATCATTAATCTGGTAAAACACCCGTCTTCTAATGAAATGATTCCTCAGTTGTTACAACTTCTATCCGACATTGGAATGACGCAACAAGAGATCAACAAAGTCATACCAAAAGACAAGAGAAACAAAAGAATGGCTGACGTTAAAAATGGGGACACACCAGCTAAACGCTTCAGACTAGATTCTCCACAAAACAGTCAAAGTAGCGACAGTAACAGCAGAACAGAATTATTCGATGACGACAGTAACCAAAGTGCAAAGACGAGCCCAGTAACCGAGGATTCAATTTACGAAGGATTGAACAACATAGATTTCGTAATAAACCTCGTAACAACGACGTTACTTACTCAGTTGCCAACTGAAATGCCACCGAGTTTCTTAACAACTTACAAACCTATTCCAAACTCAGGGACGGCCCCACAAAAACGTAGTTTGGCGAAAATGATCCTTGCAGTGATCAAAGGTGAACCAGAAGTACTGCCTCCGCCACCGATAAGTCAACCGGCAACCACAAAAATACCACTTCTCTCGGAAGACGATGAAAAGATAACCCTAAAGAATGCAGTAGCGAAATTACAAGAATCAACTAAAGCTGATCGTCAAGTTGAAAATGCGGTTTCTAAACTTATGGAAGAAACAAGACAAGAGTTCCTTAAAGAAGAAGAAAGGAAAACGAAAGAAAAGGAGAAGCAAGTGCCTCCACCGACGCCTTCTGTTCCAAAATTGAAGCAGAAAGTCAAACTTCTAAAACTACAAGAAATAACGCGTCCCGTACCGAAAGAAATCAAAGAGCGACTGATGATACAAGCTGTTGCGAGAATTCTAAATTCAGAAAAGGAAGCGGCTATCGGTGGAGCCGCCCAAATTCGCGCGAAATTCATAACGATATTCGCATCCAGTTATTCTCCAGACATTCGGGATCTAGTAATGAATTACATACTAGACGATCCTGTAAGCAGGATAGATTTAGGTTTGTCCTGGTTATATGAAGAATACGCATACATGCAAGGTTTTAATCGACACCCGGCTACGTTACAAAAGGCCAATGAAAAGCCCGATCAGAATTACAGCCAATTACTCTGCGCTTTGGTGACGCAGATTTGCGAAGGGGGGAAACCATTACTGGAGAATAGTAAAGAGGTTTTATTAAGGAGGATATACACAGAGGCTCCGGTAATTACTGATGAGGCGGTGGATTATTTGAAGCATTTGGTGATAGAAGATAAGCTGGTGTTGGCTTTAGAGTTGATTGAGGAGTTGTGTGTGATGCGGCCGCCGAGAGCACATAAATATGTGCCAGCACTTGTGTGTCATGTTTGTGAGTATTGTTTTTATACAGAAATTAGAAACTACCCTCAAATTATCAGATATAATTAACTATTTATTCAGGAGTATATGAAATGTGATTTCTGAAAAAGCTAATTAACGATAAATGTTGATAGTAATGTATTTTTTTTTAATTTGATTAGCTACAATTTAAACTATAGTCTTTGAAATAACAAATCTGCTTTGTCTTTAACAATTGGTACCAGTTCTAAATATAAAGCATAAAACATAAATAAAATTTCAGTGAATGAAAACGAGGAAATTCGGGAATTCGCATTAAAATCAACAATAAACATCTACAAAAGTGGATCAGACGCTGTCAAAAAGGTCATAGAGAAGAATGCGTTGCTATATTTAGGTTTTATAGCTTTGGATTCGCCGCCATCAGAGCTTATGGGATCGCGTCATAGCTTAAGGGTCTGGTCAGACGATTTGTACAAACTGTGCCTTAATTTGGTCATGGCGTTGTTTTTGGAGAATGAAGGTAAGATTTTTGTACTTTTTGTTTGGTATTGGTTCCTATAGTAGGAGATACGGATTAAGATCAACCTTTACCCTTGCGATAACCAGATGTGACTATTTTTTATGAAATATAATGTATAAAGAAATATACCTATGATAACTTGTCTATCAAAAAGTTCTTTTTAAATTATTTGCTACTCTCATTTTGTGTGGTCTATCGTGTGGTTGTTTTTAATTTTCTTTCTTTCTATTATTAATTATGCACTATTAATGTGTGCATGAGTAATGAAAAATTTCATGGTATAAAAATAAAACACATATGTTTTGTACACTGTATATTATTAAAACAAAATTTATACATAAAAAAGCATTTCAAACTTAAAATAAGTAACTTCATTAAACCTTATCAAAGTTTTAATTTTAAAAAGCAACCCTGTTCTGTCATGGTCACGGCACTGCGCTATGTTATAATCGCTGTGTTGCAGCTGCTCCCTTTCTCTCTTATATTTCTGTCGTGGTCATATCGTAGATTTGCTCACTTCATGAAATGATCGATCATTTCATGAAATGTGACCATTTCATGATGTGACCAACTTAGTTTGAGCAGATCGTTAAATCGTCAATGTTTTAAATTTTTAGTTTCAACCTTTGGCCTGATTATATGAAATATAGTGAATCTATAAAATATTTAAAAAATTCCGAATATTTTAATAACTTGTTTAGGGCTGAAACAAATACCAATCTCCGCCTCTACTAATAATTACTGTAACCACTTTATACGATGATCAAATAATTTTGACCATTTCTTCATGAAATGGTCAAAATTATACTTATATTAAAACCGCGCGTTAAGATTCCCATATCGATAAAAGATTTCTTATCATTGATATGCTCAAACCACATCATGATGTGGCCAATAGACATTCAACCAATTCATGAAATGCGACTATTTCATGAAATGATCGATCATTTCATGAAGTGAGCAAATCTACGATATGGCCACGACATTTCCAACATTCCAGATCTGAATAATATCTGAGTTGAACGCTAGTTTACAATTTGCATCGCATATTTTGCCTTCATAGGTTCCTAGTTTTCATTCCATGTATTATTTGATAATAACTCATATTTTGGCGTCCTTTCTCTACTGAATGTTTAACTATGATATATTCCCGACATTCCAGAGCTGATAATCGACGTGGCTCGCGTGTACGGGTGCTCCGGCGCGGAGGCGAAGCGCTGCGTGCTGCGCGCGGTGGAGGCGCCGCTGCGGGGCGTCGCGCGCGCGCACCCGCCGCCCGCCGCGCCGCCGCCCTTCCGCGCGCTGCTGGCGCACTGCCCGCGCGGCGCCGAGACGCTGCTCACACGCCTCGTGCACATCCTCACCGACACGGGTGCGCACACACCCGCACACCCCGCGATACACGTATACACACATACACATGCGCTGCACGCATACGCACACACCCCGCGCGCCTATGGGACTCCCCAATTCAAATATATACACCACAAGTAACACACGCCACTGCATCAGCACTTTACACACACATGCACACAAATGCGCATAGACCATATACTTCATTGATGATAAGTGTGCTTTACTTCGCTGCATACGCACTCGCAAAAACAATTCCACAATATATTTCATACTTTATTAACAATCGCCAGTCACAAAAATTGAATTACGCACACACACACACACACAATACCTAAAAATACACAAATGTGAATTATATCATAGTACGAAGTTCGAATTCGAAAACCCTCCACTTCACATAAACATGATTTTCCACTATTTTTGCTATCACACCCAGTTTTCCATACATTAGTACTAAACAATAATACTTTATATATTACAGCTCCCCCATCACCAGAGCTAGTAGAGCGAGTGCGTGAACTATACGCGACGAGAGTCAGCGATGTTCGCTTCCTCATACCTGTACTTAATGGACTTAGTAAACGAGAGGTATCTATTTTTTATATGTTTTAAAATAACTTTTTAACTCTTTCATACTTATAGATGTAAAAAAAAAACAGTTTATACTGTATAAAAAAGCAGGTAGTATAAAATTTTTTGATGAAAATGAATTGTAAAATTATTGTTTATATTTAATAGATGTAATAAGAAAATAGTTCAAACAATATAAATAATACTTATAACTTTTTTGCAGATCCTAGCTGCTCTACCGAAATTGATCAAACTGAATCCCGTGGTTGTCAAAGAAGTATTCAACAAGTTATTGGGTTTGCAGAATCCGAATAATGAACAATTACCTGGTAAGATTTCTATAAAAAATATTTTATTTAAAAAAATGAAATAAAAATCTTCTAAGTTGTATTTTAAATTGTAACTTAACTGCACTGACTTTGTTACAATATTTTTTCAAAGTTCAAAAAATATTAAATTCAATTCGCGTCATTACAGAATACACAGAAATGATTTGTAAGTAACTGCATCTAATTTTTGCAAGCTTTTTCTATCTGTCTTCTATTTACTAAGTGTGATATTTTTAACGTGTGTTTTAAAAATGATATTCTTACAAAATCTAGAACACAACTTTAAATAAGCGAAAGCAGATAAGAAATCTAATGTCTAGTTATATGTTAAGTAGACTTAAAAAAAAAAAAAAAACTCTGTTTTCGTTTTTAATATTACGTTTTTACTCAATTTGGGTGGTTCTTCTAATATTTAATATAGGTAATTTATGCGTAGGTGTAATATATTTTTTGATTTCAGTTACCCCTGAAGAGCTACTAGTAGCATTGCATCTCATCGATCCCAACAAAGCAGATCTCAAGTATATTATAAAGGCTACTGCGCTTTGCTTCGCTGAGAAAAATGTGTATACGCAAGATGTAAGTACATAATTACAAAAAATAGTGATATTTCTAATATTTTAGCAAGCTTTTCTTATTTTTTGTATTCGTGAAATATCGTGGGTATTAACACATATGCTTTTAAAACGATATTATGAGGTCTGATTGCCTGATTGATGTCGTTGCCATATCGTAGATTTGCTCACTTCATGAAATGGTCGATCATTTCGTGAAATGGTTGAATGTCTATTGGCCACATTACGATGTGGTTTGAGCAGATCAATAATTATAAGAAATCTTTTCTCGATATGGGCAATTAAACGCGAAAAATATCATATTATCGTAAAGTAGTTACAGTAATTATTGGTAGAGGCGCTGCAAGCGCTGGGTTTATGTGTGAATATGGCGGCTGCTGTCGAAAATTTTATTATTCGTTATATTGTTAAAAACTACTAACTAAACATAATTCGTTTAATTACAATATTTACGACAAAGAGGTTCGAGTACTATGGAAATTGCGGATATCTTGTATTCAATAAAAAATGCGCCTTAAATCCTATAACTAGGTGTTTATTATATTATATCCTACAATATTATTATAATTGTTTATTTTCTAAAAAGCGATTCGCTCCTGGCACTCGCCGGCCGCTGCCGCGGCACTAACTTAAATGACAATAAACAAGTTCTCAAAATATTCTGATTTTTTAATATTTTATGGACTCTTCAGTCTTCATCCTAAATTTTATACAATCTGGCCAATGTGGATGACAAAATCGTGAAACATTGACGATTTAACGATCTGGTCAAACTATGTTGGTCAATTAATCATGAAATGCGACCATTTCATGAAATAATCAATCATTTCATGAAATGATCATTTATTAACTGATAATAAATTTTATTTTCAAGGTGGTATCAGCAGTACTCCAAAGGTTGGCAGAGGAACAAGACACTCCAGTCCTGATGATGAGGAGCGTCCTCCAAGCGCTTACTTTGTACCCGGCGTTGGGGCCGCTAGCGTTGAATATACTGCAACTGCTTATTGATCGAGAGGTTTGTGAAATAATATAATCATACATTCAAATATTAACTTTTATATAGACTTTTAACTAGCCGCTCCGCGCGGTTTCACCCCCGTGGCTCCTCTCCTGTTGGTCGTAGCGTGATGGTATATAGCCTATATAATAGCCTTCCTCGATAAATGAGCTATCTAACACTGAAAGAATTTTTCAAATAGTACCAGTAGTTCCCGAGATTAGCGCGTTCAAACAAACAAACAAACAAACTCTTCAGCTTTATAATATTAGTATAGATTAAGAAATTTATGCTAAAAAAGAAAATTTTAACCCATTTTTTCTGCATTTTTCATTTATGATAATAACGGTCTAAAGTCTAATTGGTCGTAACATAATGTTTTATAGTCGATAAAATATGGTCTTTACAAAGTATAATTTTAGTTTAAATTCGAAATAGTAAACATTTTCAGAAAAAGAGTTCTTCAAACAATATTTTAAATCACAAGGCTAGGTAGAAATACAATAATTTCAGTTGAAGTTTGAATGTAGCTTCCTAACCGACTTTCAAAACATGGAGTAGGTCCTAAGATATTTTATTAAGGTTGATGTTCCGACCGTCCCTCCATACATTTTTGATTACCTCTAAACACTTAACACAGACACTATTTCTTTAAAACTAATCATTTTATCACTTCTCTATAATGAAATGTGTGCGCGTTCGACCTTTTTAATCAATAATTTACAATATTTACTTAGAAAAACAACAGTAAAATACCGGAAAAATTTGACACTTCTACAGTAGTGTGCGTGACTTTTGCCAAGCGAAACACGACATAAAGCACGACATCTAGCGCATAGACTATATACTTATTACAGATCTAGCGCGTCAATGTCTAAACGAAAGGCGATGTTTAGACATTGACGCGCTAGATGTCGTGCATTCGCGTTCGTTATCTTATGCATAATGAGCATAATTCTAATAAATCAAAGTTCTGTGTAAAAATTGAGTAATTTCATTTCCAATCGTTCAAAGAAAATAACAATAAAATAAAATAAAACTAATGACCTTAGAAACTATGTTTTTTTTTATTTATTACTCATTATTGTTCGTCCGTCGTAGGTCTGTAAACTGTATTGTACACTGAAGGTAAATGGTACTGTAGGTACTTTAGTTCGGCGTCGTCGCTCGTCGGCTTGATATAAAATTACATTCTTGATTTCATTGACACGCGCTATGATTTGCGCGCGGAATTTCTTGTGTTGTGAATTTATTTTTGTATGCTATGCATTTTAATTGATTCAAATTGCAATGTTTCTCTAGTATGCATTTGAGACTATATTGTAAATTGTAATAATTGATCGTGGGTATAGTAATTAATTATTCTAATAACGCAATTAGTAATATATGTATTTTCGGTGGGATTCAAAACAAAAAATTGGCCCGTGATTTTTATGAAATTTCACCACATTGCAAATCACATCAATCATAGTTCATACACATGTATGACGAAAGTGATTAGTATTGTGGCTAACATTGACTCATCAGTTCATCACTGAAACCAGTGATAAATCAGTACCTATATCATATTGTGTTTGAATATTTTTAAACAATGATATAAGTATACAATTATTATAAATCGGTAAACTATCAAAGTAATCACAAACTTGCAAACATTGGTAAAATGTCCAGTAGTTTATGAGCCTATTCATTACAATTTACAATCAAACAAACAAACAAAGTTTTCCTCTTTATAATATTAGTGTAGACAAACACTATGAATACGATCACTAATGCAAATTCGGGGATTTTCTAATTATTGCTAAATAATAATTGAATTCGTTTTGAAATACTCTATAATTTTTAGTGTATAAATAGACATTTATAATGTGGTGCTCATTTTTTTTGTACTGCTAACGCTATTGTAGGTACCTATTTTCGTTGTTTTATTTCAAGTGAACACGGCCATACAATTTTGTCACGAGCCGCCTATGATTGTAGGTACTTTTGTTAGGCTCCTTCGTCGTCCGCGTCGGCTCGAAAGTTCTTGATTTCATTGTCACGCGCTATGATTTGCGCGCGGATTTTCTTGTGTTGTGAATTTATTTTTGTATTATTATTATTTTTTATTTATTTTTTTATTTTATTGATTCAAATAAAATATTTCACTAGTATGCATTTGAGACTATATTGTATTATGTATAATTTATCGTAGGTATAGTTATTCTTATAACGCAGTTATATTTTCGGTGGGACAATTTGACCCGTGATTTTTCTGAAATATCACCACGTTGCAAATCACATCAATCATACACACGTATGACGAAAGTATAGTGGCTATAATTGACTCATCAGTTCATCACTGAAACCAGTGATAAATCAGTACATATATCATATTTTATTGTGTTTGAATATTTTTTAAACAACGATATAGGTATACAATATTATTATAAATCGGTAAACTACCAAAGTACTTCCGAATTTTCAGACAGACAAACAAGTAGTTTGAACACGCAGTTTTCTTATACTAGTAGCAAAAATCAAAACCATAATATTATGTTTCCCTACTATATTTTACTAAAAGTCGAGTGCGTCGAAATCGTAAATAATAATATGTTTTTCACCTTCCTGGTTATTTTCCCATAGTAAATAGTGTTTTAGGTTTGTTGTTGTAGGTAGGAATAATAATAATTATTCTTACATGTTGGTTATGAAATGTATATTGAAATAATTTACTTTTACAAATCATTAGTGATATAAGTTTTGAGTGAAAATGCTTGGATCAGCATAATATTATATGGTACTTCAAATACATGTTTTGATAAAAAAAACAATAGTGTAATAAAATAAAACTGCGTTTTATTGTAATCAATGTTGACAATTTTAAATTCCAAAATTATTGATCAATAAAATAGTTTACACCAACAAATATAACTTTTATTTTTATAACAATCGTTCATAATATAAACCGTAGCAGGTGGCGTTTTGAAGTTCTGTCTACTCATACAGAAAAATGGAAAACTTGTTTTTTTTGTAAACAATTTATTACTCATGTTGTTTGGCAACTCGAAGCGTGGTCGACCGTCGTAGGTACTTTTGTTCGGCGTCGCGTCGTCGTCCGCGTCGGCTTGATATAAAACATTCTTGATTTCATTGACACGCGCTATGATTTGCGCGCGGAATTTCTTGTGTTGTGAATTTATTTTTGTATGCTATGCATTTTAATTGAATCAAATTGCAATATTTCTCTAGTATGCATTTGAGACTATATTGTAATAATTGATCGTGGGTAGGTATAGTAATTAATTATTCTAATAACGCAATTATATTTTCGGTGGGATTCAAAACAAAAAATTGGCCCGTGATTTTTATGAAATTTCACCACATTGCAAATTATATATTATACAATTACAATTACAATTATTATAAATCGGTAAACTATCAAAGTAATTACAAACTTGCAAAATATGCTTTTCCGAATTTTCAGACAGACACACAATTTTATTAGTTTGTTTTAGCAAAGTAGGTACCTATACCTATACGCTTACGTCGCGCGTCGCGTCGTCGAAAACGGTGCGCCCAGAAACAAACATACCTAATTCAGTTACAATCCTTTTTTTGTTCCGTAATTTATTGTATTTATTCTAATACGATTTTTTTTATTCGTCGGCCAGTTCTACTAGGTATAAAAAGATAAAATTGAAATATAATTATTGTAGCGACAGCCATATTATGTTACTATGTTTTCGTAAATATGTTTTTCACCTTCCTGGTTATTTTCACATAATCTTATCTTATATATAAAAATGAATCGCAAAATGTGTTGGTAAGCGCATAACTCGAGAACGGCTGAACCGATTTCGATCATTCTTTTTTTATTATATTCCTTGAAGTACGAGGATGGTTTTTATGTAGAGAAAACGTAAATATTATGTACCACGGGCGAAGCCGGGGCGGACCGCTAGTCTTCTTATATATAAAAATGAATCGCAAAATGTGTTGGTAAGCGCATAACTCGAGAACGGCTGAACCGATTTCGATCATTCTTTTTTTATTATATTCCTTGAAGTACGAGGATGGTTTTTATGTAGAGAAAACGTAAATATTATGTACCACGGGCGAAGCCGGGGCGGACCGCTAGTATATATATATATAAATGAATCGCAAAATGTGTTGGTAAGCGCATAACTCGAGAACGGCTGAACCGATTTCGATAATTCTTTTTTTATTATATTCCTTGAAGTACGAGGATGGTTCTTATGTAGAGAAAACGTAAACATGTACCACGGGCGAAGCCGGGGCGGACCGCTAGTCTTCTTATATATAAAAATGAATCGCAAAATGTGTTGGTAAGCGCATAACTCGAGAACGGCTGAACCGATTTCGATAATTCTTTTTTTATTATATCCCTTGAAGTACGAGGATGGTTCTTATAGCTAGAGAGCTAGTTAGTTTAGTTTTAGTGCAGTGGCAGTGTAAATGTTGTTGTTGAGGTTATGTAAATTTAACACTTTAGTTAACTACCAAGATATAAAGAAATGAGGATAGGACACAATAACTATTGGTTGAGGTATTTATAAACTCATAATATACTTTTAAAAAAATCACGTTTTAATAAATTTCTAGAATTAAATTAGAACAGCTGATTCAAAATAGCCTAAAAAATCTTAATAATAATAATTACGCTTCACAGCAAGAAGAAATGTACCATATGTACCCGCACAAAGTCGATATTGTGTTGCCTACCGTTCGACTCAATGGCTAGGGTTGTAACTACCTTTAATAATTATTACCAAACTAATAAACCGAGTGATGCGAAATAACCATAATTCTTTTAGAGTTTGATAAAATGATCAGGCAGGTATTTTCTTTAATCCTCTGAATTCTCGGTTACTAAATTGTATCGTTGAAATTATTCTTAATCGCGTAAATTTAATAAATAATCATATGGAAAACACTTTTCATTTGTTTTTTTACTTTCACGCCCAACTACTATACAATAATTACGTTGTTTCGGTATTTTGACGAGAAAACGCAGGAAACATCCGTTGTATCATTTTAGATAGATTGTATATTTTGTATCTGTAGAATTGAAATCAAAGCTATGTATATGTTGTCTCCATTCTTTTCTTATCGGATTGTTGATCCCAATGCGAATGCGTCACTTAAATTTTATAAAAGACAATTAAGAACATCAAAAATAAAGTGATACGTAAATATTTCACAGTGCAATATATTATATAATTAATAATAATTATATATTTATGAAAAAATAATTACATCAGATTTAATAATAGCAATTGTTTTGAATGTACATAATATGAATAAATGATTACATCATAATAGTAATAATTACAATTGTTTTATTTCCCATTTGTTGCAACCCTAGCATATCTTCATGTAGCAGCAGAAGTACCTACACTGGCGGCGCGGCGGCATCGTGCGACATCAAAGGCATTGCCTTACTAGGTAAGTTTATAATGACTCATTTCTTTTATTATATAATTTACGTTTTACTTTTACAGAATCCGATTCAATGGATTATGAAGACGAGTCACACAACGCCATACGATAGTGATGATGAATGAACATTTCAATAAATGCATGCGTGTTTTTTTATGTTGTTTTGTAATTGTTAATTGTTTCTTAAATAAAGAAATAAACTAAATATTTAAATGATGATTTGTTATTTGCAACACAACTTTATATTTGAGATTCTTTACAAATGTATATTTAGTTTTGTATCATCAAATTTATAAATTTTATTCCATAGTTTTCAAAATTAAATGTAAATGACCATAAAAACATTAATAAAGTAAATCATTGATGTAAGGTCAGGGAACGTAATACATATATACATCTGACCATGTAGAAGCTAAGTCTTGTTGACTGCTGAAGTCTGTAAAGTTTTGTTGTCTGCTGAAGTCTGTACGCAATGAAAATGTCTGCCGTTTCGAAAATAAGTTTTTAAGACCCTAATAAATAAAATATATGTATATATAATGGCAGATCTGGTCAAATACTTTCAAAATTGTATTTTTTTCAGCACTTTCATAAGTGTCTGCCAGAATGTTATCCGCGTGATAATGGTCTGCCATTGTTATTTTCCGATAGTAATAATAATCTATTTTCAAATATCAAAATGGCAGACGTGGTCAAATGGTTTCAAAGTTCGCCAAAAATTTCCACCTGTCTTACCTAAGCGCGCGCCCCGTCCACCACTCTGGGCTTAGTGACTCCTCATCTCATGTATAGTAGGTATAGGGGAATCAACACACAAAAATCCAGGTCTGGTCAAATACATACAGGTAGCTTTGCGCTAGCTCTCTAGCTATTACTTCTTATGGAGAGAAAACGTAAACATGTACCACGGGCGAAGCCGGGGCGGACCGCTAGTAAATAATAAAATAATAAATAGTGTATTAGATTTGTTATTGTATCTTGTATACCTACGAATAATTATTCTTACGTCTTGTTGGGAAATGTTCAAATACCTACCTATTGAAATAATTTACTGTTACAAATCATTAGTGTTATTAGTTTTGAGTGAATAGGCATGGATCAGAAATTCAGAATATAATATGCTACTAACTACTCAAATACATACATGTTTACACAACAAACACCACTGACCTCTATAACTATAAGTTATAGAGGTCAGTGACCGTCAGTGACAAACACTATGGATACCTACGCTCGCGAATGCAAATTCGGTGATTTACTAATTATTGATACCTAGTCATTGAATTCGTTTTGAAATAGCCTGTACTTTGTAATTTTTAGTGTTATAGACATTTATAAAATGTGGTGCTCATTTTTTTGTAATAAATCATCCCGAACGCTATTGTATTTTCGTTGTTTTATTTCAAGTGAACACCTAGGTATACAATTTTGTCACGAGCCGCCTCTGGCCTCTGGGTGAAATAAACAAGTCAAATGATTTTTGTTCTAATTGTATTTTGGTAGTAGTTTGTTTAGAATTTACATTACCATTGTTTAATTTTTATTTTGTATTTGCAGTAAAATAAAAAGATGAAAAACTTCATTAGGTATATTGTACGACACCTCACTCTGAATCGCGCTAGCGAAATTTTTTCGTTACAGAGCACATATACAACTTTCGGACAATCTTCATTGAGGCCGGCCGGCAAATCGAGTATGTCGAGAAACTTCACTTATTCGATGGAGGTATTCTACCTTCCTTCCTCCACAGTTGTGGGACCCCGACGTGCATTGAACACGCAGCTTTCTGATACTAGTAGCTAAAATCAAAACCACAGATATGTCTGTGATCAAAACCATAATAATATTTTTACCTATTATTTTACTAAAAGTCGAGTGCATCGAAATCGTAAATATGTTTTTCACCTTCCTGGTTTTTTTTCCATAGTAAATAGTGTTTTTGATTTGTTGTTGTATGAATAATTATTCTTACTTGTTGGTTATGAAATGTATTTTGAAATAATTTACTTTTACAAATCATTACTGATATTAGTTTTGAGTGAAAATGCTTGGATCAGCATAATATCATATTTGCTACTTCAAATACATGTTTTGATTAAAAAAAAACAATAGTGTAATGTAGGTAATAAAATAAAACTGCGTTTTATTGTAGGTAATCAATTTTGACATTATTTATTTCCCAAAATTACAATAAAATAGTTTACGCCAACAAATATAACTTTTATTTTTATAACAATCCTACTTCCTACTAATGCGAAAGTTCATACATGTTTCAAAAGAAAAACTTTTACTTTTACTATTATTTCAATTTATCCGGTTTAATTAAGACTTAATATTGATACATATGATCATTATAAATACAAATAGGAATTAACAATATAACGAATACGTGGCACAACTAAAATTTTACCGATACCACCCGTGGTCATTCTCCTTTGTGGGTCATTTGTAACAGGATGGCGGTTCTACAGCGAAAAAAGAAAAATGATGGTCAGAACGCTGATACCGGATACCTTAAGATACTGTAATATAAAATATTACTAGATTAGATAAAATATTATAGGTAGTATCTTCACCGTGTGTGACGCGCTTTACATTCACGCCATCTAGAGTTAAATCTTTATCATTTTTGTATACGTCTGTGTGTGTAAACGACCCTGTATGCAATGACAGATGTTAAAACGCATAATTTTACCGAATTGGGTGGATTTTAAGGCAATGATATAACATATTTCAATAAAATATAATATTCAGTAACCGCCATGACTATTCCTAGGTTTGATGACTATTCCAATTACGCAAAAACTCAAATAAACTAGAAATGTAGAATTCAGCGCCATCTAGCGGGATATTGGCTGGGAACAGATCGTTGCAATCACCTTAAGGACCGATTATTCAATTCTTTGTTATAACTTATCCAACAACGTTAACACATTAATATGAAATTGACACCTGTAAATAGATAGCAATGGAACATTTTTTAGAAGAAGTTGTTTAACTTTTTATCCAAAGAATAAGTTTAAACTGAAGATTGAAAAATCGTCCCTAAATGCATTACAATATTTATCATTTTCCTCAGGTATGGACAAACAAAGTGGCCTGGGAGGGTTGGGTCAAGTGCTGCGAACGTCTCGGCCCGTGTGCCTCCACAGTACTGGCGGCTTTGCCCCCGAGGGCAAGGGCGGCTTTGCCCCCACATCTTGCCCACGCTCAGGTAAGGGCATTTTAGTTATTTTTTTTTGTGAAAGGGATGTTTAGTGAAATAAGTTGGTCACGTTTGCCTACCAATATTATGTTTAGTTATGCCAGCAATATTTGTGTAATTATTATTACATAATATGAAATAATGCTTAATCTCTAAAACGTTATTATACACAAATGTCAAATGAATTTGATTTACTTAATTGTGTTACGTGTTTCTAATTATACGTCCACCACTGTTTAATAAAAATTATTTTATTTCAGGAGACGTTCCCTCAGCCTGTGCCGAAGCCTATAGAGCCTCTACCTCCCGGCATGGAATGACACTACAACTTTATCACGCATCTATTAATAACAAATATTAATAGTCCTGGCTTTATTTTAAATCTTTAATTCATACGAAAACTTGATTTTAAAATCAAATAAATTTTGTATTATATCCAGCCTTTGAAACGTGATTCCTTGAATAATCATATATAAATGATTTTTTTAATATACATTGAAATGAATTTAAGATGCGCGGAAAATTTACTTGGAAGCAATTGGTAGACTATAGAAATAACATAAGACAAAGAAGAGCAGAAATACTATGTAAAACAAAAATAGCCAGCCAATACTAAAATAACTTAATAAAAGGGAATCAAAACGCACATCGATCTATTGAAAAAACTTAATAATCCTGCAAGCGTGATATAAAAATGGATTTTATTATAATGTGTTGATAATAAAACATTCATTACTTGTATTTTTATTTATTATTCATATATTTTACATTTTTTAAATAACAGGAGTAAAAAACATATTCCTTGAAAATACTGTGGGCCAGTCCTATGAAGTGTGAAGCAATGGAGAAAATAAAATTGCAGCGTAACGACACACTTATTTATTTTGAAAGTTTTAACAAGAATAATCCACGTTTAACAATGGCCAGCTAATATATAGGCTTATCCCCTCCGCGTGGCTGGCTGGTAGGCATGGCGGTGGCATGGCGGCTGGCAGGAGGGGATGTCAACATGGCGGCTTGGCTTGACGGCGGTGACAGGCGACGTCACGTCCGTTACCACAGAACACATATTACTGTCCGTTACACTCGGCCATCCTGAAACAGTTGTTCCCACAGGAACAACAAAAATAATTAGCTCTCTAATAAATCAATAAGATCTTCGGTTTCCATTTGCTCATCCGAACTGCTAGCACTATCAGAAACTGTAACAATACTTTTATAGGGCCTCAACGAATCTGCAGCTACTAACCCACTAAAACTCTATATACTTCTAATTTGGTACCTATCATTGCCCAATACTTTCGTTACGACATAAGAACCGGAATGCAAGTCGTCAAGTTTAGTGTTAACTTTGGATGCTGAACAAGTAGGTGCTTGACGCGTTAGCAATAAATCACCCTTCTTATATATGTGAGCGGATTTTCGTTTCCTATCGAAGTTACGTTTCATTCTAGCGCTCGCTTTTAGTATCCTGACATTGCACCATATAAAACCAATCCGCTACTTCGAGACGATTCACGTTCATAGTGTCTACTGGATGTCTACTTAACGCATCTACATGTTTCATTCGTTCCCCCGGCCTATACTCTACGCTTATATCGTAATCTTGTATAGAAAGCCACCACCTTGCGATACGTGGTATAATGTCACGTTTAGTAAGCGTAGCGCGGACTGCTGTACAATCAGTAACAATCTTAACCTTTTTTTCCTACTGTATATACGCGAAAATGACGCAAGGAGTCTACTACGGCAAGAGTTTCCAGTACATAACTATGATACATGCTTTCCTCTTTACTTGTCACCCTACTAAAATATAAAACGGGTCGCAACGTACCATCAATCTGCTATTCCTAATTTACACACAAAGCACAGGATCGTACAAAGCTAACACAGGCTCGGAACACAAACACTTTTTTAATTGTTCGAAACTATTGTTTTGATCACTACTCCATATCCACGAAGCTTTCTTTTTAGTTAAATCGGTTAAAGGGCGGGCAATGATAGCAAAATTGTAAATAAACTTACGAAAATAACTACACAACCCGATAATTATTGACGCACACTATGAACATTGGTCGGTGTTGGAAAACGAGACACCGCTTATAACTTTGAATCGCCCGGTTGAATACCCTTAGCCGATATTTTATGACCTAAATACGTTATTTCATTTTGCAAGAACGAAAACTTACTCATGTTTAATTTTAAATTTTCTACTTCAAGTTTGACAAGTACCGCTTGCAAAATGTCTAAGCCTGACATAACGTCATTCGAGGGTAAGAGTAAATCGTCCAGAAATGCCAAAATTTCACGTTTACCATGTTTGTTTTTATAGTAGAGCCATTTTACTGATAAACCATTCTAAACATAATAAACAATTTCTGAATTGAAGAACTGACGTCGCTACAATTTTGTGTCAATAAGGGTGCACTCACACACATCAGTCACCGTCACGGCACGTCACCGGACAGGATTAAAAAAAAATATGTATCAATAGTTCTAGTATGACTCTGTTCCCACACCACAGTCGCCGGCACGAAATCTATCAGTGACGTCCCCGGTCAGGCACGTCAAATAATCTTTCCATACATGTATCATACTTTTATCCCCACTCACCCGGTGCCGTCACGTCTCAGTTCAGTCAGCGTCGTGCTACCGTCAATTGCTACATGTTCTCTAGCGTGACACACGTCTAATCACTCACTAACCTGATGTATGTGTTCAATGATTCAGTCAAACCGGCGACGTGACTGACGGACAACATGACGGTGACTGGTGTTTGTGGATACGTACACAAACCGTCACCGATCAGTCATCGGTGACTTGACGGTGACTGATGTGTGTGAGTGCACCCTAAACCTTCTTTCTTTTTAAATACCAGAGACGTTACTCTAAAAATCGAAATCTGACATCTAGAATCGAATGCATTGATTACTTGTGAATAAAAATCATCATAAATTAATAAATTCGATTGACAAATGTTTCAAATCCGTATCGATTAATTCACTTTAATCGATGTTTTAAAGCAGGTTACCTCTCTTTGAAGATAAAATTAATAGACGTCAAATGTTGCCTATTAAATTGGCTCGACTATAACATTATTATTTTCAGTTCTACCTACAGATTCAACTATTTTATTTATCAACCGCATAAAAACGGATGGCGCGTTCGCTAAACCGAATGGAATACGAGTGTACTCGAAATGACCTTGAGGTGTTATGAATGCAGTTTTGTGTGTATCTTCATTACTAACACGCAGGCCTGCGACAGCTTAAAGCGTGTTCTATTTTTTTGCGAGTGGACTGCGAGTAGCCACGTCCCGCGCGCCCTCCCTTCCCCCTCACTCGCAGTGTGCCTGCCTAAACACGTCTGGACAGGAGTGTTTAGTGTTTAGTGTTTAGCGTAGTGTGTAGCGTCGCGAATTTCACCATTGTCCTGCACTCGCACTAATCACCTGCACTCGCAGTTGAATTGGACACTACTCGCACTACACACCTGCACTCGCACTAATCACCTGCACTCGCACTAATCAAAGTGTGAACCAGCCATTAGTTCCAAAAAATTCGTCAAGCGCTAGTTTCGCGAGCCATGTTGGCAGCCATTTTGTATCGCTATTTGTCAAACTGACATCTGACAGAATGGAGTTGCCGAATGTCATTCGTGTCGAAACTCGTGTACTGTTTGGTTGTCTTTCTCCTCGCTTTATTGCTTGAGTTGAGATTGATTCCAAGTTCCTTGCTTGCGATACGAATTATACAGCAGTGGTCTGGTGCTTTGTCCCGTCTGTGGCCATGGCTCCTATCAAATGCTGTGCTGTCGGTTGTAATTCAACCAACAATACTCATCGCCTTTATAATTTACCAAAGGACGATAAACTTAGAGCTTTGTGGCTGTCATTTTTGGTGCCAGTGAATTCCCAACTTCTTGGTCTATCAAAAGATCAGTTAGTAAATAAACGTGTGTGCCAAAAACACTTCGATAGATACCAACTCGATGACAAGGGTAACCGTCTCAAAGATGGTTATCCATGCCTATTTTCTACTGAAGAAATCAAGCATGGGGTGCCTTTATCTGGTAAGCTGTACATATAGGTACACTGCTTGTATTATAAATGTATATATGTATGTAATATCATGTAGCTGTGCTTGTTTAATTATTCTGTATATTAAATCCTTCCTGAAGCTCAAAGGGTTAAATCACCATGTGGCATATATATAGGCACATTTAGTACCGAAAACAATATTGAATTTTTATTTTGTCTAGACACCAAATGAAGATGCCATAATTTCATATAAAACCTCAGAAATTAAACGGATATCATAATTAAATTGGATGAAACCAATAACTTGTGTAACCAATGCAAGAAAACCAAATACCATTTGTCACTTGGCTGTTAGATTGCCTGTATTATTCAACTATGATAATGACATGTGTTATTTCCCAATGAACATAGAAACATGTATTATGAATAATTTCTCGCGATTTTAATAAGAAATAGATATCCTATAATAGTTATTCTTCCTGTTTACAATTATGCATTTCTTTACTTAAATTATTTAATTAAACATGTATGTAACATATATATCCTGTTTGCGTTAATAATAATGTTAGTGACCATGACAGTTTCAAAACTTATATTTAATTAGTTTATATGGTTACTTTCAGGTGATCATTATGATCATATCTACAATAAAAAGGAAGACATTGAGGAAATTGTGGGAAATCCAGTTGTTGTCCGAGGTAATGAAAAACTCATTTTTCAATCTAGCTTAAGTTTTGCTAAAACTTATGTTCAGTTTTCTAATATACCATTTTTTAATTTTAGAACATCCAGTTGATCATTTATATTCAGGACCAGCAGATATATTTGCAGACCCTCCTGCATCCTCATTTCTCAATACTGGTAATAATTTTTAAAAACTTTTAATTTTTTTGTACCTGTTTGGCTATTTATGGTTTTTACTCTTACATTCATCAACCCATGTGAAACCCCTGTGTACACAATACAATTGAAAGTTACCAATAACTCTTTCGCACAAACAAATGTAATTTTGCTTTTATGTACCAATACTATAATCTGTTTGTCATATCTAAATATGAGCATTTAGAAAACATAAAGTTGCAAGACCTGCATAAAATAATAATATTATAGTATGTATATTTGTATAAGTATGAATTTATGATCAGATCATCAGAGATACTTATCCAATTCAAAAAAAAAATGAGTGGAGAAACAGTAATTTACTAAAGTTTTATTGCAGATTTCCCTACATTCAATGTCTTTGAGTCAAGTCAACCATCAACAAGCAAATGTGAAAAATTATCACATCATAACATACAGATTGACCCTTTGGGAGCCCAAGGTTAGAATCATAGAAACTTAATCAATTTTAAAATATTTAAACATTGTTATGTGATGTTCATAAAGACTACCAGCTACTTTGTTGTGAAACAAAAATGGTTTCATAACACAACTGTATTCTATGTTTTAGGAAACATGCATGCACATCTCTTTAAGTATTAATCTTACTTTGGTAAGGATATCATATCCTTAGTGTCATTGATATTATTTAATAAATGATTTCAAAAACGAAATTTTATACAAGCAATTTTGGAATAAATAATGCTTTAAAAAATAGTATGATGGCAAATGTTAAAATGTTGCTCAAGATACCTAAATAGTTACCTGATATTCTTGCTTCTCCCTTACTTATAATTGAATGTTTCTTCTATTTACAGATGTGATTCATAGTGTGGGTCAAACTCGATTGAAAAATAAAGCACCAAAAAAATTTTTTATTAGCGGAGCAGGTAAATATTTACTAAGTAAGTATTTACTAAGTACTTTTAACACAAACTTCAAAAAGATTTTTATTTTTTACTATATTTACTCACCAGAACAGCTATAGGTACCTATCCTAGTTTCATAAAAATAAAGAACTAAAAATAAGGTCAACAATGTTTTACAGAAAGTTATGATAAAATTCTTTACACTGCATGTAATATGCATGTTTCTATGAACCTAAAAAGTATACAGTCAAAGCCTATTTTTTTATATTTATATTTTATTTTTTATTCTTTTACAGGTAACAAATTGTCCACACACAGCAGGTGCTTTATAAAAAAAATGAGAAAACTTGCTGTTGAAGAAAACAAGACTCAGAAGCCATTTTTGCAAAGATTAGATGCTGCTAAGACAATTAGCTGCAGCCAATTGTTTAATAAAAATTTTGAGAAAATGTCACAACAAGCCCAAGATTTTCTATACATGCAATTAAAAATGGCAAACAGAAAGAAGAAGGCAATGAGATACACAACCAATGAAAAGCATTTGGCGTTGACCTTAATGAAGGAAAGCCCGAAAGGATATCGGTTGCTCCAAAAAATATTTAATTTGCCCAGTAAACGAACATTAAATCGTTTGGCTGAAAATATCATTTTCAATGTGGGGCTAAATAAAAATATTTTTCGAGTAATAAAGCACAAAACACAGAAATGGGACACAAAGAAGAAACTGTGTTCTATTTTGTTTGATGAGGTTGCTCTTACACCTCATCTGACTTATGTTGAGTCCCAAGATGAGATAAGAGGATTTAAAGACTTTGGGTATGGAAGAGTACTAAGCTTTTGCGATCATGCCTTGGTCTTCATGCTAAAAGGAGTGTGCTCAAACTGGAGACAACCGATATGTTTCTACTTTTGTGAGGGAACAACTGCAGGCGCTACAGTAGTTAGAATTTTAAAGGAAGTGGTCACTAAAGTGTCAGAGTCAGGACTGATACCTTTAGCTCTTGTATGTGACCAGGGCTCGACTTTTAGAACAGCCATAAATATGTTGAAATTGGAGACTGCACGCAAAAGGATTTTAAATGATGAATGCAATGGTGAGTAGATAAAATCTCTTTATGAATAGCCCTTGCATGCACATTGTCTGCTTAGAAGTTGGAAAACACTTGGGATAAAAAGTACCCTTCAACATTATATCAAATTATCCATCTGTATGTCATTACATGTCATATGTCACCTGTGTGCTAATTTTCATCTGTAATCTGACCTGTAATACTTGCAACAAATTAAATTTTTGAACTCAATATACTTTTTTGTTTGCAGATGGAACTATTGAGGTGTCAGGACAACAGTTAAGTGTAGTGTTTGATCCCCCACACCTACTTAAGGGCCTTAGGAACAACCTGCTCACAAAAGACATGCTCTTCAAAGGACAAGTTGCCACATGGAAGGATATACAAACAGTATTTGATGCTGATTGCCAACTAGGTCACACTAGAATGCATAAAAAGCTGACAGAGCACCATGTTTACGCAGCAAAAATGAAGAAGATGAAAGTTAGTGTAGCTGCCCAAACTTTGAGTGCAACAACCAGTGGAATGCTTAAATACACTGCATTGTTCAGTAAGTATTTACTCTGTTATCAATATGCATTAAGTATCTAAAAATACTAAAATTATCCTCTTAATCACTCACTCCCTTTACTTTTTATTTATTTATTTACAGTCTCCAACATAATAAACACCATGAATTCACACTATGTAAATATTTATTAAAGAATTAGGTTCTTAATCATATTTTACAATTTAGTCTTTATGAGTATAAACCTGCCTCTTGAATCACTTGTACCTATCTATTAACAAAAACCGCATCAAAATCTGTTGCATAGTTTTAATGGTCTAAGCACACAGGGACAGACAGCGGGAAGCAACTTTGTTTACTGCCTATGTAGTGATACTTAATATGTGATACTTATTTAATTATGTAATATTTCAGAAACTACAGCCTCGGGTCAAAATGTCAGTGAGACAATGGCCACAACAGGCGAAGCTGTGGAGTTCATTGACAAGCTATTTGATAGCGTGAACGGTTCTCGAGGAAGCACTGTCCGGGGCAAACTGCGTGGATCTATAAAGCCGAAAACACATCAAATTTTCAGTTTTTGGACAGAAGCCAAGCAAATATTGAAAAATATAAAATTTATTGATGCAAATAGCAAGAAAGCTCGCAAAAATAATAAAATCTATAAGGTTCGAGTTCCTTCTCTTAATGGATGGGTTACAACTGTAGAGAGTTTTGAAAGGTTGTCTAAACTGTTGTTCGAAAAATATCAAATAGAATATTTTTATCCTAGAAATATAAATCAGGATCCTCTAGAGAACTTTTTTGGTAGGATCAGAGCCATCAATTATAGGAATGTCAATCCTGATGCAAATACATTTATGAATGCGTTTAAATCCTTACTGATGTCCAATGTTATGGGTCCACATTCCATATACGCAAACTGTGAGGATGATGTAGGAGACACAGTAGTTGATTTCTTAAAACTCATATCCTCATCCAATGTTGATGAGAATTCCTCATCAACATTTGATGAGGATAAAGAAAATGCCATGTGTACTAGACCCATAACACATGACATTAGCAATTGCAACCAATCACTAACGGCCGCTTTCTATATTGAATCTCAATCCCTAATTTGCTGGTCGAGATTGATATTTCAATCCATTTTCTACTTTTAGTATTTCAATAACCGATCGATGGATCGCTAACTCGATCTTTTTTTTCAATCCATCTTTGGGAGGGCCGATCGGGTTTTTAGATTGGTATTTGTATGAAAGTGAGAGTATGGTGTTTTCTTTAACCGATCTCTGATTTTGACAAATCGATTTTTGAACGTTATAGATCTTTATTTGTGATCCTCCAATTTTGACCGATTGTATTGATAAAAGGCGTGAAAATGGAAATATTTTCAAGTGATAGTGATAGTGATCTTGAATTATTAGCTCAGCTGTCGGATTGGGATAGTAGCGACAGCGAACAAGAGAGAGCTGTGTCCTCAAAAACTTTTCGACGAATAAACTTCATGGCAAGTTTAACTGACGCAGAGTTTACATTCAGATTCAGAATGAACAAAGCCTCAGTAGAATCTGTCTTTAATGAAATAATGCCCTATATCAAAGTGAAATCAAGACGGTAAGAAATTTATTTGTTTGCTCAAATTGCTTCAAAATGTATATAAACATAACCTAAAAATTGGATACATAACTAAAGTACCTATCATTTTCAGGAATAATGGTATACCACCATTGCATCAACTTTTATTGGCACTTCGATTTTATGCATTGGGTACAATGCTTAATTCAGTGGCCGACTTTGCTGGAGTATCCTTATCATCAGCTTGTAGAATAGTGGCAGATATATCTGCTGCTATCGCTAGATTGTATAACAAATATATTTTTCTGCATTCTAGAACTACAGATAAATTTTATAACATAGCTCAATTTCCTAGAGTATGTGGTGCTATTGACTGTACACATGTACACATTCAGTCTCCATGTAGGTATACAAGTACTGATTTGTTATCAATAAAAAATTTGCAATTTACTTAATTACTATTTGTTTAGAAAGTTGCCATACATTTGCTACAACAAATAAAATAAAATATTATGTATTTCAGGTTCAACAATAGGAGAGGAATATAGAAATAGGAAAGGATACTTTTCAATCAATGTCCAAGCCGTTTGTGATGCAGACCTTAAATTAATGAATGTTGTTGCTCGGTGGCCTGGTTCTGCTCATGATGCTACAATTTTTAATCAGTCAGTATTAAAAGGTAAGTAATATTGGGTTTATTGCCCTTTTAAATGTTATTAACATTTAAAATATGTAATATGAATTTCTAATGTATCTAACTCTTATTACAGCCCAGTGTGAAGATGGTATTCTAGGAAATCGCTGGTTGCTCGGGGACAGTGCCTATCCAAACCGGCCTTACTTGCTCACACCTTTGTTAAACCCAGCAACTGCCCAGGAAATAAACTACAATGAGGCCCAGATAAAAACTAGAAACACAATTGAAAGGTAAAATCACCATTTTATAAAGCTTTCACTATACTAGAGATTATAAAAATTAAGTACCTACCTATTCATTTACTTTTTATTAACCAAGTTTATAAAAAAATGTATTTGTTTGTTTAGGACATTTGGAGTCTGGAAACGTCGCTTCCCAGTAATATCCTTGACCATGCGGTTGTCATTATATAACATACAAACAGTTATAATTGCTACAGCTGTTCTTCACAATATCTGCAGAAATTATAACATTGAAGAAGTACCCCCTGAAGTAGAAATGCCAGACGATAATGAAACTACTGTGATATCAGAGAATTCGGACAGTATTGAAAATGATATCAGAAATAGACAAGGACTGATTTCTAATTATTTTTAAAACTTATTACCTACCTATTTATTTTACAAAAATATGAATAGTCTGTCTTGAGATAATTTGTAAATTCCTTTGATTAGATTTTTATCATTAACATTTTGTCTTTATTATCATACCTTTTATTAGCTTCAAATTATTAAACAATGATAATTTCAATAAAACATTAATTTTTCAAAATAGTTTATTTAGTTACATACCTACATAAAATATATTTACACGAAATTATATAATTTTAAAAATCCTCACCCTTCAGCTTCCTTATTTCTAATTTTAATTTTTCATTTTCTAACTCTAATTTTTCATTTACTAGCGTTAAGTTTTTATTCTGTAATAATAAAGTTTCATTCTTCTCTCTCATTTTAGTTTCTAACATTTGTTTTTTAATGTTATAATACTCTGCCAATGCCTTGTTTCGAGCTTGACACCCGTTGTCTGGCTTCAGTAGCTTCCGCTTAACACCACCTGTAAAACAAAAATGCATTAAATATAGGAAAACATAATGTTTAAAATTTCATCAAAATTCTTTTAGTAGTTTTTGCATGGAAAAGTATCAAATATCCATCCTCACAAACTTTAATGTTTATTCATCTTCACAATCTTCATGTAGGTACCTAACATATATGTTCCAGGTCATAGTCTACCTGTGTGCCAAAATTTTATCCATATTGGTTGAGCCAATAAAGCATTATTGTGTAACAAACATGCAAAGTATCACATTATTATTATGTAATAGGATATTACCACTAGTTTTGAAATTCCTTTTTTCAATGGAATGGATATTGGGCGTACCCAGCGACACCAACTCATCCCCAATGCCATTGGCTGGCACTTCATTGCCCATGGACACAGATGTATAATCCATGGACGGCGTAGGATTTTCCACAGGCAATGGAGTGTCAATCAATAGCATTGGATGATCAGCTGGCACAATATAAGCTGTCCCAACACTCCCATCACCATCACTATCACCAATAAGTTGGGGCTCAGCATCACCACCAAACCTCACTGTGAGACCCTCTCCAGTGCTGCCCAGTAATGCTGCTACCCTGTCCAGGATCTCATCTGGAGGAAAGTACCCTGGTGGCCCACCTCCAGTCTGGAACATAATTTGACATAATCATTAATTATATATTTAAAAAAATTCCTCATCAACATGTTCTGGACTACCATTTACAGTACCTACTTAACTATAAGTAAAATATAACATAACATCATGCCCTGTATTCCCCAACAGGTTGAGCAGCGGTAGCACACCCTGGCACACCCACATTTTGCCAGTTATGTTTTAAGGCAAGCCTATTGCCATCTACCGGGCACATATCCAGACTCCGGGCAGCTACTGAGAAATTCCTAATGTTAAAACTTAAAAACACTGCCCAACCTGAAAATACTGACTAATACCTCATGCTCAGCAGTCGCTTACAACCACTAGTCTAGTTATTAGACTAACAAGCAGGCAAGGCTAGTCCAAGTTTTGTATTTTTAGGGTTTATCTATTTTAAACTTAATTTACCTTTATCCGTTCCATCCGCATGAGACCAATGCGCTTTCGCGAATTCTTTTTCAAGTTTTCCCACTTAAGACGCAGTTGTTGTGGTGTACGGCGACAGGTGCCTATATTTGCATTGAAGACCCCTGCAATCCGTGTCCATTCTTCTATCTTCATTTTATTACTGGTGGCATTGGTCTTCTTGTTATACAATATCTTGCTCCCCTCAATTAAGGAGAGCAGCCCTTTCGTCTCTTCCTTCGAAAGAGGTTTAGTTTTACTCTACAAACAAATAAAATAAAACTTAGTAAGTTTTGTACGAAATGGCGCGAAATACCGCGCCACGCGTTTATCTTTTACATAGAAAATTATACATTTGTGGACGTGAATGTTTATTGCACGTATATTTAGTATAATTATTTACTTACAGTTTCTGCCTCTGACTCCATTTTTTATTTAACTTTCTTCTTTCCAAGGAACAAACAAACTTGAGACTATAATAATATAATTTAAGTTAATTTTGCCAATGTCAAACTGACTGACTGACGTTTGCGATTGACTGACGTTCCGTTCCTCTTCAACAAAACGTATGTTACTAATCTAACGTTAACGTTATAGTACTTTACCGCTGCAACTTTGCAATCAATTATTATTATTACTGTGTATGCAATTTCTTGTGATTATACATAAAATAGATTAGCTATAAGAAAGCAAACACCATTTTACTCATTAACAATTGCTGATGTTCTTTTACTGCAAATGCGTAAAACAAAACGTTAAGGAGGGCGCAAATTTATGACCAATCCCTTTTTTCTAATGGATTTGGAGACGAGATCGGCTTATTGAAATGCAGATTCAACATCAATCGACGGATCGGATAAAATCTGGATCAATAGAAATCTAAGATTCACGATCGAATATTGAAAGCGGCCGTAAAATGACCGGAGATGCATAACTAGATTCAGACTCCTTGATAATCTCGGCATCTAATAAATCACTTTAGACTGAACTACTGCTTGTTCGCTATGCGATAATCGATAAGGCTGGCGGTAAATAGGCTGATCACTAGTAAGCTTTATTATTAGCATTATAATTGGCAAATCTATGGCAAGCAAGGGTAAGGTACCTGGCTATTTGGCTGTAGTGGAGACTCCTGGCAGCTTTCAGCCCTGGTTAGGACCTCTCCCGGCGGCCATGCACCGCAGCCCATGTTGATGACTTTGATGTACCCGTCTTCACCAGTGAGCAGGGTGGATGGAAGAGAGTAGGCCACTCCCTGCAGCTCATGATGCCGAGGCGGTGTAACCGCATCGTTGCCGACCTTATTTCCGAGAACCCGCACTTGAATGATGGAAGAGCCAGGTGGAAGTCTCTCTTCGTTGACTGTGACGACTTTAAAGCGATCATGGTCTTCGATAGCCTCAATATCGCAAATGGGATTGGGATCTTGAGTACGATTAAATTCGACAAGGCCTTTGTTAACTGTCAATGTCATACCTTCGCTGTTGATGACAGGCTGGCCGATTATAAGATTAACATCGGCCATTTTGATGCTAGACAAGTAGGCATTTCATGGTTATACCGTCAATTTCTAATTGAAATTCGACTTCTCCACGACTCGTTGAGAGTCCACCGGAGAATCCTTTTAAAATGACACTCGTCGGTTTGACATCCAATGACAATGCGTTCGATACTTGATCGTTTAAAACGTTAACTTGACTGCCGGTATCAATGTATGCTTTCACGTGGATGCCATCGACTTTAACGACCTTTTTGTATATTTCATTATAAGGGCGTAGTACATTTACTTCTTTTATGTTGTCGGTTGAGATAGATCTTCTATTTTCCGTGGCAATTGTAGAACAACGTGAAGCAATGTGTCCCTTATTTCCACATTTATAACATGTACGTGTGTCAGGTAGGCAGCAATCACGCAGTAAATGACCAGTTTTATTGCATCTCGGACACGGGTCTGTTTCGACATTGGGTGGCATTGACTTTTTATCCAGGTGAGATGGCCTACTCACCAAATTTTTATGAAACCTTGTGTCGATAGGTAAAGTACGGTAGTCGTCAAGTGCACATAAAAATCCTTCGTAAAGCTCTCCTGGCGTGTGGCATTGGAAGGCTCGAGCGTTAGGTTGTAGCGATAGTGGCAGACCACGAATGATACAGGAAACGCTGGCGCTATCGGATAACTTGCACCGGAAGCACATGGCGATTTTATCTTGATAGTATTTTGTCATCGTCTCTGTAGGTAAAATGATTTAGTTGTATCGTCCCATCCATTTATTTCCCCAATTTGGTCAATTTTACGAATCCATGCTTGTATCGTGCATTCCTCACTATCAGGGTCAAATTCCGGGATTAAAGATGCAGCACGATGGACTTTTGACTTATTTGGAGCTTGGGGGTCATCTTCCAGGTTGCGTAAAGCCTTTACTACTTCTTTTTCCAGCAGATTCTTGAGCAGCTTCCGTGCAGGCGGTGAAGAAGTACCCTCATCTTCCTCCGACATTGATTCGTCAGGAGGTCGATAAACTTGTGGTCGACGTCGTTTCATCCCGCTTCTGATTTGTGAAGCAATGGAGAAAATAAAATTGCAGCGTAACGACACACTTATTTATTTTGAAAGTTTTAACAAGAATAATCCACGTTTAACAATGGCCAGCTAATATAAAGGCTTATCCCCTCCGCGTGGCTGGCTGGTAGGCATGGCGGTGGCATGGCGGCTGGCAGGAGGGGATGTCAACATGGCGGCTTGGCTTGACGGCGGTGACAGGCGACGTCACGTCCGTTACCACAGAACACATATTACTGTCCGTTACAGAAGAAAGAAATGTTATGTTATAAATATTTTGAGTAAATTTCGATAATCTCACTATGAATATGACATATCTTAGCAGGTAACATATTACACAAGTACCTACACATTTATAAATTGTATTAATTTCTGTGTTATTTCTTTGCAATATATACTATGAAGTCAACAATAGTAATATAACTAATTAACTAGGTATAAGATATGTAATACATATTATGCATTGAATACATTATAAAATTATATTGCATTTGTTTTCATATTTAAATGATATAAATAGGATCAGGTAAATTAAACAAAATTGTGGATTTAGTTAATTATTTTGTCTTTGTTGGTTTAAAAAATTATCAGTATCAGCTAAAGCTGTGTGAAGACTTGTAACAGGTAAACCTGTTGAAATTCTTCACTTCATGATAGTATGTGTGATGGAAATTAGATTCAAAGGGCAATAAAATAAAAAACGAGGAAAAGTTCATAGTTTATTGGGGGAGCCCTGATGAGTCCAGGGCTCCCCATAATCAACACGTTGTTGGAGCCCTATTTGCCACACGCTGCGTGCCGGTGCTGCTGGTGCAGGCCGGGGTCGGTTACTAAAAAAAAAGAAATTATAATTAATAATAAAAAACTTTATTGACATAAAGAAATAGGTACAGCTTATATATGAATCCATAGACTCCTGAATTAGTTAAATACTGTGTCTCAGGAGCCAGTGGCTTCTCCCATTAAATTCTTAACAGTATACCTACGTTATACAAAAGAAAATTTTAAAAATTACAAGTAAAGGTGGAAAGCGCTTTAATGTTTGTGTGTGTGTTAGTGAGTGTAAGTGTGAGTGTGTGTGTGTTTGCGTGTAAGATGTGCTTTTATGTGTGAAGTATATCAATATAATATTTATTTATTACTATAATTTTTATTTCCTTTCTTTAAGCACGCTTAAATTATAGATCCTAGCAAGGTTTCAATTTCGTCGTAGTCAAACTTCTCTAGCCACGTAAGTATACTTTTTTTTATTTTATGATTATTCAATTTTTTAATTTTAATTTCCTTATTAATTTTATTGTAAAGTAGTTGTAAGGTAAGAGGTAAAGTAGAGATTTGTACAATGTCCTTGGTAGATCATATTGTATGTGAAGTCAATCAAATCCAATAATTTTGCCAGGGAAGCCACATGTGCTGAAGGAATTATTGCCAAACTTCCTTGTCTTCAATCATAAAATATGCATTTTTGATAAGGACAAGTTTGATGTGGGTTTTGAACTTTCCATCGCTAAGTTCTGTAACTGACTTTGGCAACTTGTTATAAAAGCGGATACCTATGGGTATCACAATCTCATGTTTACTGCATGTAAGTTTTGCGAACATACAAAATACTTTCTAGGATATAAAGAAAATACAGTTGAGCAAGTATATGTACTCACCGCATTTCCATGTAACTCCATCTTCCGGCCTGTATAGCAGCAGATGCAGGTTTGTTCCAATCGCCACATGCGATCCGGCATATCGGCGATTGGAACTAACAGTTCCCGCATCTGCCGAAGTAAAACAAATAATGTAAGGATCGTAGCTGATGGCGTTCTGTGGTTTTTGGGCTTCCCCCATGGGAAAGTAGCGTGAGTTTATGGTGTATTATTATTATTCCGTAACTTATACCGAATGGCAAACTATTGAATCATTGGCACTATAGGTACAATAAAAAACGATATATACAAATTTTACTTAATAGGACATATTTAGTCAAAAGGCGGCTTTCTTGCTACAGGCAATTTCTTCCAAGCAACCCATTCGATCAGTGACATAGTTAAAAGTACTAGGGATGATTATGTACACAATAAAATAGAACAAAAAAAGGACATCACATAATATATTAAGTAAAAACATAATTATAAAAAAGAAAACAATTAGGTTTAAGCTAAAAATAAAACACGATTTACTTCAATCTGAGACGTGGGAAGGTTAGGTTAGGTTAGGTTTCCCAGCGTTATAATAAGGGTTAAACTTACCTGCTGCCTGCACCGGACAGAATAGAATCATTTTTTCGATTGAAATGTCTGCGGAACGTTGCCATTAAAACTTCTTTTTTATTCTTCAGCTCCTTGACGTGTCCTTGACACTTTTATTCATGACAACGCTGAGGTTAGTCCAAGCGTCATTAATCTTTTGCCGATTCTTAGATCGGCATCTTTGATATTCCAAAGACATGGCTTATTTTTATACGCCTCCAAAAATTTCAGTGTCATAGTTGCTGACCAATCAGACATTTTTTTACAATATAATCAACGAAAGTGTAGCAAATCACAAATAAATACGTCCGCCTCCCACAAGCTCGTGCGCATACGTGGCGGTGGCGCCAGGCGCATACGGGCTACGGCATACCAGAGTCAGTGTTGCCAACTTTTTTTTTTCGAACCCACATATTGGAGCCTCGTGGGCCGTGGCCCACCAGAAATCCACTAAAGTATTCGGTCTTTAAAACCACCAGAAAAAACACTAAAAGATGGATATCTTTTTCTCTGGATAGAGACATGTAAATATTGAATGCCCGTTGGCGAATTTTTTGCGATTTTGTAAATAACATCTATTTTGAACTAAGTAATTTTTATTTTTGTTACAATATATGTATTTAAAGATCATCTTCAGAAGAATCTGCTTCTTCTAGAGTATGTGAAGAATAAATTTCTGTGAAAGAAATTTTTGTGTGGTTTCGGCATATTTATTGTGAAACCATATTACTTCAAAAAATTAATTAAAATACGACAAGCTAGAAGCTACCGGCCGCGGCGTTACCAACCGACTGACAATTATTATTGTTTTTGTACACAAATACAGAATAAACATACATATAACCTTTTGAATCAAATCATACTTTAGATCAATAGTAATAAATTCTATAATCAAAAATATTCAAGCAATAGACAAACAACTTTCGGGGAATTCCCGAATCTTCGTTCTGTTACCAACATGACACAAAATCATACCCTTGTTTCACATAGTTCAAGTCGTTCTTTTTGAGTATTTATGTAAATCTTTCTAGTGGTTGAAAGTCGTACCTTACCACTAATTGAACTCATCTAAACCACTAGGAAAATCCACCAGCCACTAAAACCAATATTTGTCCGCTAAATGGGGGAGCTAAACCACCAGATGTAGTGGAAATTCCACTGAGTTGGCAACACTGACCAGAGTAGGTACAGTGCTGTCAGCACACAGAAAAAAAAATCTCCAGCTTTCTTCATATTTTAACCTAAAAAAATCTCCAAAATTCACTAACTAATTAATTTTATCAAGGGTTAAGTATTAAATAAAATTACAAGTTATTTGTTAAGGAACATAATTTTAATCATAACAATAATAATTATTAATCTTAGTTACAAGTTAAAAAGCAACATAAGTATTTAAAAAACAATTTTACTTAAGTAAATCAAAACGTTAGGTTAGAAATCCACATTAAATACTTCGTTTGGTATTTCTTCGTCATCTTGACACGGTGACGGATCCACTGATGTAGACGGTTGAGATGGATCAATTTTTGAGTATTTCAAATTTCTGCCAACAGCAGAGATCACATCGCTCGGGAGCTCATAGCTATAACAGGTTTTCTTCATTATTTTTAGTTGGTTTCTTATGAAGAGAATACTATTTAAAGTATTTACAGCCATTTTGTTTCTTAGTTTATTTTTAACAATATTCATAGCACTAAATGCTCTTTCCACTTCAGCATTTGAATGAGGAAGGGACATTGCAGATAAAGCGAGATCAGATAACTCTTGAAAGGTATTAATTCCTGCAGCGTTTCTGTAATTTCGAACTTCAATCCAAAAGTCAATAACGTCATGTGTCCATTGCACAAAATTTACTCCATGCCACTGTTGCAGCAATTTGTCTATTGTCTCGTCATCAAATCCGAGTTCTTTGGCTAGATCTGCTATTCGGTTGTCTTTGCCCTGACGAAGAGTATTAATCTAAAACCATGAAAATTGGTTCAGCAGATCTCGAGTTATAAGTGTTGGAACTTGGAACATACACGACTTTCTTTTATATAGTTAATATAGATTTATATAGAAGCTTTATTGCACACAAACAGAAAATACAAATTTTACTTAATAGGACATATTTAGTCAAAAGGCGGCTTTATTGCTACAAGCAATTTCTTCCAAGCAACCCATTCGATCAGTGACATAGTTAAAAGTACTAGGGATGATTATGTACACAATAAAATAGAACAAAAAAAAGGACATCACATAATATATTAAGTAAAAACATAATTATAAAAAAGAAAACAATTCTAAAAATCGAAATAAAAAAAACTAACCAAAAACAAACAGAGAAAAGAAAAAATTATAAAAAAATTATACACACACACACTTAAAAAAACAAACACACTTAAAAATTATACACACAGCAAAAAAGAAGTTGATAAACAATAAAAATATAGCAAATAAAAAGAAAATAAAAATTAACAAGCAAAATTTTTAACAGGTTATATATGTATATACATATATGTACATATATGTATGATATAGACACATCACTACATAGTATAAAACAAAGTCGCTTTCTCTGTCTCTATGTCCCTTTGTACGCTTAAATCTTTGAAACTACGCAACGGATTTTGATGCGGTTTTTTTTAATAGATAGAGTGATTCAAGAGGAAGGTTTATATGCATAATAACATCCATTAAATAGTGGAGAAGTACTGTTATTTTTGAGGTTTCTAATGTGATGTCGTAAATAATTACATTTTTTCCGCTTACATTGCAAACGCAGGCTGAACCCTACGAGTTTTATCAAAATAATGTACTAAGTATTGTACACATTGAAAAGGTCTACAGAAAAGTCCGCGATGGTATATGTCTATCTCTTATGGATAACCCACAATAACTTTTTTTTGTCATTTACTTTTTACGACAAATAATGGTTAATTTTCGAAGCGATTTTAACCAATACACCATTAATCCTTAACGAATTAAATACCTTGAATACATTGTTCATTTAATATAGATCTATATGGCCCTTTACACCGTATGATTTAAGTGAATATTTTCGAAGATATTACAGATTTAAAAATTGCGGGACGTAGCGTTTGCGGCGGTACCGGCCGGCCGCCATTGCACCGGGCGAAGCTGGGGCAGGTCGCTAGTTTATAGTGCCTCTCTATTCGTTTTATAAACAATGTGTCTATATCATACATAAATAATTTCCTGTCATTTGGAATTTTTTTTCATTTAGTCATTTTCAAAAACTGAACTTTCAGTTCAGTTTTTTTGCTAATAATTTCCCATAAAGGTCGCAGTCATCGTCTTCTTTTGGTGGTGGTGGTGGAATCTGCCTTTTCCTTAAAATATTAGCCAATTGCCCAAAGGCATTGGACATTTGCCGTTCCGGTGTGTTGAATGACACAGCGGAACGACGACGGAGCACGGACGGTTTTGGTGTGGCTCTCCCCACTTCACCAACTTCTTCATTATCAACTTCACCAACTTCTTCTGGCAATGTTCTCTGAAATAAATATATTATTTACTTCATTTTGATTGTTTTCAGATGCCAACAACGGCTGATGCTTGGATGAATATAGAAAGAGGGTATAGAAGAAAATTTCCACACTATCTTGGTTCCATAGACGGCAACTCTGAAATCGCGAAAAAAAAACAGCTGTTCCATACATGTTGGTTGAGTAGGTTTAACTGTGTATGATAGTTTAAATTTAATTAAGAATTAATAAACCATAATGAAAAAATGTTGTTTTACTAACTTCCTTTGAATGAACGTTATTTGAGCAGGTCCTAAAAATGGTCTAAAAATGACTCCTTCAGATCATAAGCAAACCAGACCGGTCATCAGATCCTGAAAAAATAAAATTAAAATAAAATTTTGTTCGCAAGGAACATAGCAGGGGTGTTTAGACAAATATTTATTGATTATTTAACCCTTATTCAAACGCGAGCCTGTGGAGGAGTTAACAAAAAAGGAAGATATATGTTCCTGGGTAATTTTGGGTCGTAGATTTCAAAAGTACACACAAAAGAGGGGTTAGTGGTGGGGGTAGTTAATGGTTAGGGGGAAGTATATATTCTCTCTTGTAAAAAGGTTGGAAAGGTGGGAACTATAGCTCCCAGTGTCCAATAAGACACCAATATTTAAAAAAAACTAGCTAGTTGCCCTGAATCCACTTGTGAATTAAATTTTAAAGTAAAAAATTATATATCTAAGTAGATCATATTTTTTAATAAAGCAGCTGAAAGTACTCATCAATGCAAGTTTCTTTTACTAAGGGAAGAATTCGGGAATTGAAAAATGAATGACTTCAACATAAACATGGCATTTTTCTAAATCAAAATAAAAGCGATAGGTAAATACTAATGTATTGAGTTAAGATGTCTAATTATCTGATCAGTCTATATACATCTATACTAATCTATACTCTATACTAATATTATAAAGAGGAAAAGTTTGTAATTATGTAAGTATGTATGTATGTATGTATGGTTTTCACGCATAAACTACTGGACCGATTTCAAAAATTCTTTCACCATTAGAAAGCTGCATCTTCACTGAGCAACATAGGCTATATTGCATTTTCAAAAAAATTAGAGATCCTTACCAAAAATGCAATAATGTAACCCAAGGTGTAAAAAATTCCTTAATAAAAATGCTGTCATCGCGTGCGCTGCGGAATCTATTGAAGATAGAACAAAAAAATGTTCTACGGTATTATAGAATGGATCAATATCTACAAGAAAGTCCGCGATACCATATGTCCATCTTCAGTAGTTATGTTACTACAACAACTTTTTTACGTTTTCAAAGAAAATGGAAGTGCCGACAGTAATTAAACCATGTTATCCATACACATATATCAATCCTTATCCCATTAAATGATGCTTTATTATAGACTGTTTCAATACCAGCAAAATACTTTTTAAATGAAAAAAATTGGATATTCTATTCAAAAGATATAACGAATCTACAGAAAATAGTAGGTATAATGTTCAATACAATGAGCAGGCCGTAGCACAGGCCGTAGTGCGGGACGGAGTAAAGGTGATTTTCATGTGATTAAAAATTAAACCTATAGTCCGACCTATAGATAGTAGACTTTTCACTGTCACGATATCGCTATCTATGCGGGTGAAACCGCAGGGCATTGCTAGTATATAATAAATCTGTAGAAGGGTCAATTCTGTACATTGAAAATATTGAAAAAATAAATAGCAGGGGGTGTTACTGGATCGTTACCAAACCCAAATATGTGATTAAAAAAATTTTTGTCTGTCTGTCTGTCTGTCTGTCTGTATGTGAAGACATCATGTGAAAACTAACGGTTCGATTTCGATGAAACTTGGTATAATAATTATACCTTATTATCCTGGGCGTAAAATAGGATACTTTTTATCGTGGAAAAATACGTAGAAAAAAAATTAATCTTAATTTTTCAGTTTTATCCATAGACGTTGTTCTGTAGAACCGCGAACACACGTTGCGTATTATTATAGGCCTAGCTGTATTTGGGTCCAATAGATATTTATAAGATGTCATTGTCAGAGTAACTCAAAATGGAGAAATAAACCATCCACGCGAAGACCGACATCCGCGCGGACGGAGTCGCGGGCGGAAGCTAGTAACGAATAATAATAAATAAGTTGCTTATACCAATTAAAAATAAAATAAGCATGTTTTATAGAAAAAAACTTTTTCTCTAAAATCAAAAACGGCCGAGATATTCGCCCTCAGAGTTTCAAGGGAGCTAGGACTTGGAAAATTTTCAATGGATGTTGGTATCATTAACACCTATTTATTATTGTTTTATCGTAATAAATACGCTGAAATAAGCATGTTTTGTTGGGGCAACTTTTCTCTAAACTTGATAATTACCAAGATACATGACGGATTGTTGTAAAATGTTATTTTTTTCAATGATGGAATATTATGTATTCAATATTAAGCTGCGAAAGTCCGAATCTAGCTAAAAAACGTTACGCTAAAATAAGCATTGCATTATCATAAGACTTGCCACAGAACCGAAGCTGTCAACCCCGATTCCAATTTCCACGTGGTCTTGTCTGCCCTACCCCAAGCCTCCAAGGGCCAAGAGTGTATGTAAAAAGCCGGAGGCGCGGAGGGAGAGCAGCCCTCGCCCGCCGTGACCGTGCTTTGTCACGCAAGGGCGGAAGGGCTACACTTCCCGTAGCGCCGGAGCTAAGGCAGTGTCTGACACAATATAAAAAAGACATGAGGAGATAGGGAAAGTCACTAGGTTAGGTTAGGTTTTATCATCAATCTTTGAGGGCGAATATCTCGGCCATTTTTGATTTTAGAGATAAGGGTTAAACTTACCTGCACCGGACCGAATAGAATCATTTTTTTCCTTCAGAATCTGCGGAACGTTGCCATTAGTATTTCTTCTTTGGTCTTTTTACGATTTACGTGTCAACGAAAAAGTGTAGCAAATAAATAATACCTTATCTGTGACGTCCGCCTCCCGCAAGCTCGCGCGCACCAAAGAGAATACAATATTATGGCCTCGGAGCAATTAACAAGCCTGGAGAAGTAACAATTAATTGAACGTTTCTTATATAGTGGCTCTCTTTTATTCAATACCCTAATTAATGCGATAGAAAGAGACAACACACTGTATGTGTGTTTTTATCCCTTTCACACCCACTTGCCAAGTTAGGTGGATAAAAAACATACAGGCGTCATTCAAGGTCATATTTTCTTGTTACAAGTAAATGTTCATACTGAAATGTCCAGGTACTCGGGCGCGCTCTTATTTATTTTATTTATTTATTTAACATAATATTAATTCTTGTGATCTAATTTACATTGATGCAATCATAAACTCATTCAAGTTTTTCTGTGCACCATAAGCCCACAAACCGCTACATATGTTTTAATACTTATTGTTAGTTCTCAATCCTAATAAAAACTTTCTAAGTACCCTCTACTTAGAAAATTTTTAGTGACGAGCGACATCGGTAATCTTGCTGGCCGTGTAAACATACAGTATGATCCTTCCGTGAATCTATAATTTTGTATTATTTGTATTTATATTTAGATAAAATTAGTAATAAGTTCTTATTATTTTATGAATGAACAGTTTAATTATATTTTAGAGTTATTAGAAGGTTTTTTTTATGATAGTTTATTTATATTCACTAAAAAGTATTGCTTTAGTTTGAATTTTAGATTTTTGTGAGTAATTGAATCTCTTAAAGATATACGGCACTGCAAATTGCAATGGCTGATCACCGTATGATCGTATTGTCGTGCATTGGACAATAATTAACACAGGTACAGGGTGACGTTAAAGCCATTCGAAAAATAGATAACAATGTGATAACAATAAACTTAATAATTTGCTTAAAATCATGTTAGCTGGGATGATTTTACGAATACAGAGTGTCCATATATAAATTATATGATAACTTAAAAACTACCATCCAAAATTGTTATAATCAATCACAATTTGAACAAATAATTTCCACATCAAGTAAAAGAAACAAAGATCCTTAGATAACTACCACCATAAAAACTATGTGTAAAAATAAGGATTTATCTTTTATTGACTGGAAAAATGACCCGACTAATAAAATACTTCGACTAAAATACAATAAATTACGTAACAAAACGCGCAAATTCATAGAAAAATCAAGAAATAATTACTATCTTAATCAAATTAATCAAAACTACAACAACAGTCATGCTTTATGGCAAATTCTGAATTCATTAACAGGTCGCTGCAAAAATTCTATTGACAATTGTATCTTAAAAACATTTAATAAAAATAACATAGACATTAAAACAATAATTGCTAACAATTTTGCACAAGAATTTTATTATAGTATTAAACAAATTATTCCTAAATGCAATAAGCGTCTATTATGTGAAAATGATTATTATTATCCACAAAATAAATCAATGCTACTTAAAAAAGCTAACAGAGAAAAAGTATGTAATATAATAAAAAAACTTAATATCAACAAAGCTCCTGGACTCGACAACATTTGATGTATTGATGTCGTGGCCATATCGTAGATTTGCTCATTTCATGATATGATCGATCATTTCACGAAATGGTCGCATTTCATGAAATGGCCAACATAGTTTGATCATTTTACGATAGGATCAAATAATTTTGATCATTTCATGAAAAAACCGCGCGTTTAGTTGGCCATATCGTGACACGATTTCTTATCATTGATCTGCTCAAGCCACATCATGATGTGGCCAAACTAAATTGGCCATTTCACGAAATGCGACCATTTCGTGAAATGGCCAATCATATCATGAAATGAGCAAATTTACGATATGGCCACGACATTGACATAAAAAATATATGCACTAAAATCGTAGACATTATCGTTAAATTTATTAATGCATCTATGCTATTTAGCATAGATGCATAGGATATTTATCCTATAGAGTTGAAAACTGGGATAATCCGACCTATTCACAAAAAGGGATCGCGAAGTGAGTATGAAAATTATCGCCCGATTACCATTCTTCCGGTATTAGACAAAATCGTGGAAAAATTTATAGCCGAACAAATGCAGAATTTCTAGTGTATGCCGTAAATAAAATTTTATCTGTCTCTCAATTTGGATTTCAACCAAGTAAGTAAACTTCACAACTTTTGTCAAAATTTACAGATGAAGTAAACTCATGTCTCGATAACAAAAAACATGTAACTACTTCTGTTATTTATCGATTATAGTAGGGCATTCGATACACTCAGGCATGACACTCTTATACACAAACTAGATAACTCTGGTATCTGTGGACCTCTTCTGGGATGGTTTAAAGATTATCTTGCTAATAGAAAATTTCGTGTTAAAGTAGGCGATGAAATGAGCAATGAAATGACCGTCACCGAGGGTACAGCACAGGGCTCTGTGTTAGGACCTTTATTGTACTTGGCGTATGTTAATGATATGCAACATGTCATCAACAACTGTTCTATCTATCAATATGCTGATGACACATGTCTCATAGCCTCAGACAAAAATATTAATATTGCAGCTCAACAGTTACAGGAAGATTTTACGCGTATCTTAATGTGGTCGCACCATAGAAATCTAAATAGCAAGACACATAGAAGGGCTATAATGTCATAATTCGTATGGGCGTATTCAGAAAGAAAGCTTGAAACTTATAAGCGCTTATCAGCGCTTGTCATGTTCATATATTTTCCTGCGCGGGTTACCAGCGCTGACAAGCAAGACAAAGGAAAATATATATGAACATGACAAGCGCCGACAAGCGCTTATAAGTTTCAAGCTTTCTTTCTGAATACACCCTATGAAAACCGCTGTCACCAAAATCAACACATTCAAACCGAAAGCTAAACAGTACACACAAGTAAACTATGCCTTTTATTGGACAGCTTGATTTTAGTGAAAACTAACTTATCTATTAAATTAAGCTTTTGAATATGTATCCTAACGCACGAATTTACGGTTTATTTTAGAATAACATCCCTAAGTATATGAGACTTTTTGCTCCAATACGAACAAACGTGATAATAAGAATGGTCGACTGTGTCATTCATTGTTATTTCGATTACTATGGTGACACTCGTAATACTTGTAAATATTCTATAATTTTAAGGAAAAACGGCATTATTTCTAAAAAAAAATATTTTCCGATGAAATATTATTCCTTTATAAGTATAACTACAACTTGTGGAAGAATTTCCGCAATGGGAATTGCTGAAACACACCATGTATACACTCATACGTCTCCAGAGCAACTGAACAGTGACGAATGCACTGGTGATGTGCAAATCACCTGAGTGGCGACAAGGTCACGCACGCTTACGACTTCTAGTGTCTTGTTATTTAGATTTCTATGGGTCGCACGATGCGGGTCTTGTCATAAATGTTAAGAAAACAAAAATAGTACATGTACACTCGAGCCATTTGAAAAACTTTAATAATTTTAAAATCACTGCACATGTGACTGCACATAATCACGTATGTCTTCACAAAGCTACATATTATAACTCGGACTGCTCGTGTGAATGTGTGGACCAAGTACCTTACTATACTTACTTAGGACTAATTGTTGATAATAGGTTTAATTGGAACCATCATATAGATTATCTGTGTGATAAACTTAGGGCCATACTCTCAAAATTATATATCATCAGAAATAAAGTACCATACAAAATTCTTCTTTGTGTATACAGATCATTGGCAGAATCGATAATACAGTACGGTATCACAAGTTATGGACGCACATTTAATACTTACATAGATAGGATCGCAAATTTACAACTAAGAATAATCAAAAAACTTGTACCTATTAATATTAAAAGCAAGTTTAAAGATAAACCTCTCGAACTATTTAGCTATTGTAATGTACTGCCAATAAAACAAATGTTTCAAAAGTTTTTCTCATAGAACAATTTCATAACATAAACTTTCAAAATCCCATTTCGCATCAGTTTGCTACCAGACAAATAACTAACAATAAATTAATGATTTCTAAAGTAACTACATAATTTTTATGGGAAGCGTAGGTACGTCAAATCTCTTATTACTATACTTAATTCTATGCCACGAAAAGTCACGAAGGTCGTTAATATTAAAAACTACAAAAGAATATACAAAAGATATTTTCATGAATTAATAAAAACAATATAATAAACATAAAAAACATCATTGCAATGAACACCCTGTATTTGTATGTCATGAATAGATAAGGAACTGGTTTAGTAGGCACATCCAATTTGTCTTCCTTGCGAATAACAAACGGTGTTTATGCGACTGTGACTGTGAGCGTTGCTACAAAGTACAAACCTTCTACAAACCTCGTAAGGTTTCGCATCGCAAAATTGTGTTTTAAGAGGGGGCATAAAGCAAAATAACCAATCTTCTATTAGATGATAATTGATACGTGTAATATTCAAGACCAAATCTAAAAAATAAAATATGTATCAAACTAGATGATAAAACATAAAATATTAAAATTTACTCGATAAAAAAAATCACCAAGTTAGCTCTAATTTTCACACTTTTACGTTTTCTACTTGACATGGTAACTAATACTTATTATGATTTTTTTTTCATAAACAATTATATTAAAACATTTGCAAGATATTTGTCAGTGCATTTTGTGTAATTACATGGTAATTACTTTTAGTTTTGGTTTTATCTGCGATAAACCACTTTTGGCCATTCTTTTGGCGCTCTTTTTTTCTCGAGATAAACGTTTGGTTTTGTCACGATAAATATAATTATATTTATACGATAATATAATTTATAAATATTATAAGTTATAAGTTATGCATGACTTGAATATAATGCCAACAAAAACATAAATGTAAAAATTGGAGCCGAGTTCAATCATTGACTTAAGTAATTTGCCAAAAAAAGAAATGAGATCTAAATGTGGGCCAAGTTCTGTAGACAGTCCAGAAATTTATTTACAAAGATGTAACAACGTTTATTCTAAAATATGATTCTTTTTAATTTAAATTATATATAATATATTGAACCTCATGAATGACCTATTGAACCTCATAATTTGACTTGGCTAGTTTTTAGAACCTCACAAAATATAAACAGTATGTAAAACTAGCCTCATCAAATTATGGGGTTCAATAGGTCATTAGTTGTTTGCTTTACGCTTATACTTTTTATATAGGTACGATTTTTTTTTCTTGCGCTTTCTCTGTATGGTTTGTTTAGTATTAGTATTATCTATGTTATGAATGTCAGCGCACATTGCCCTGTCATTACCTGCAATTTTTTAGACTCGTTTTCTACAATTTTGTGGATCGGCAAATATGGCGGACGTCGAGCTCGAGGTTGTGGCAGCAATCACTTTCGGTTTGAGTTATTTTTATTATAAGTTCAAACAAAATGAACTCAAAAAAAGAAGACGAAGGCGATGGTGGAAAATTCACAAAAATCGTACAAGGTAAGTCGTACAAATAGGGTATATTTTCAGTGTTCGTATTATATCGTAATTCTAATTCACTAATTTTTTTTAGCGGCACTGAACGTATACCAAGCGTATGGAAACATCGCGAACTGTTCCAAACAACCTTTCCTGTGAAGAAAAACCGACACCGGCGCCGAACAGTGGCAAACACCAACACAAACAGACAAACATATACAAACAGCTCTCCACATGGTCGTGTTTGGTGTTTGCTGTTTGCCATTGTTTACAAAGCGTATGGATTAGCCTCAAGATTTATTATACAATTAAAAACGTTTGTTGCAGGTCGAGCCTACCACCGCCGCCGCCGCCGGACAGCGCGTCGCCGCCGCCCGTGAACGACACGTCGCCGCCTCACCGCACCGCAGTCGATGCGCACCTGGATGACGGATCACGGCATGACGACAGTATCCATCAATGATCGTATTAAATGTTGAGAATACGCATTTTTATTTATTTTCTATTGTTTCACGTATGCTTTATCGACTCAGAACAGAAATATAATTGCGAATTCACGTAAATACATGGTTCGGGGTTCTCCGCGCCAACTTTATACAATCATTTCTTATTATTTTCTCGCTTGAAATAATTACTAACACATTTTTGAGCATTATTTTTATGTGGATTCTCACTGCAATACTGCACACCACTTATAAACTTTGAAATTCGTTTCTATAAAACATATGAAATAAATATTTTTTTAATTTTCTTCGCAATGCGTACAAATAATTACGTATTTACCAAAGAGTGACGTCACGCCTACGCCATGACACCTGCGATGCCTGCGAGCTGTTTTGGCACAGTTAATAAATAATTTTTGGAAAATGGCTTTTATCTTCATTAAAGGAGAATGGGCATTTTACTATGGAAGTTGGGCCTGAACCCTTGAGTTGGACCAATACACATGAGATATTGTTTTTATAATAGATCATAACACATACGTACATAACGGGAAAAATATATATAAAAAAATAATCAACCGGGTTTTTGTACAGTCACATCAAGTTTTATTTCTTTGTGTATAATATTTTTTGCAATAAATAACTGTTATAAGACAATGACAATATCTTGATGTTACTCCAATTCACTTTCACTTACAAATACGTACTAATCTTAAGCCTTCTAATAACCGAAATACACTAATATTATGTTTTGTAACAGGTACCTAAATACCGTGTTTATTATAATTCAACGTAGTTAGACGTTTTTTGTGGTTAAACTCAGTCACTTCAGTGACATTTAGATTTATATTTACTTCACTCGAATTAAAAACACCGTTATTGTGCGCAAAATAAGAGCCAAATAAATAAAACTTTTTGCCTTGACTGTACAAGAACCCGGTTGATTTATTTTTTTATTTTATTTTTTTCGTAAGTTATGTGTAATGATATATCACAAAAACAATATTTCGTGTGTATTGGTCTTAGCCAAAGTTTCAGGCCCAATTTGCCCATTCTCCTTTAAGTATATTACCAAAATATAGGGTTTTTGTATAGTAAACGTATACACGCGTATACATCTAAGGTATACACACATTATGGAAGAGGATTTCAAAATCTTTCGTCATACCTAAAGTGTTTCTATTTGTGCATTAAAGTTAAGATTGAAAATAAACATGAATATCATTTAAGACACATTTTAATTATTGTACAGTTGTTTGAATAGTAATTATACATATTATATTTTCATTTGAATTTCATACAAAAAATGTTATATACCTACTTAATACAATCAATACCTACACTTTTTTTAATAAAATTATTAAACTCGGATCATATTGAATTTAAATTCTTTTGTGGTACCTATATGCAATATCTTTATCACAGAACAGTAAAAACATATAGAAGTGCTATAGTGTCATAATGAGTATGAAATTGAAAACCAGTGTCGCCAAAGCCAAACCCACACATATTTTAATTTTTTAAACCGATAGTTATACAGTACACTACAAGTAAACTATGCCTTTGATTGGACAGCTTAATTTGAGTAAAAACTGACTTAGGTTATAAATTCAGCATTTCAATATGTACCCTAACGCACAATGTTACGGTTTATTTTAGTATAACATTCCTAGGTATATTAGCTGTTGTTTCTCATTGCAAAGAAATTCCAAATTTGAAAACATTCAGCTACTCCACAACAGAGGGCGTTAGTTTTCGATTGATATAACTTTGAAACTCAACACATAGAGATAAGGTTGAAATTTGTGTACCTACTACTATGTATGTAAAACAAAAATAGCCAGCCAATACTAAAATAACTTAATAAAAGGGAATCAAAACGCACATCGATCTATTGAAAAAACTTAATAATCCTGCAAGCGTGATATAAAAATGGATTTTATTATAATGTGTTGATAATAAAACATTCATTACTTGTATTTTTATTTATTATTCATATATTTTACATTTTTTAAATAACAGGAATACAATATATTCCTTAAAATACTGTGGGCCAGTTTCACGACTTGCTAATAAACTCACTATCTATTAAAATATACTTCTTGAGTTAAATTTTCATACATTATTATTTTCATGACGGATAAGCTGAACAAAGAATTTTTAGAAGTTGTGAAACTAGCGTGATAAGTTATAAATATTTTGAGTAAGTTTCGATAATCTCACTATGAATATGACAATGCTCAATTAGTTAATATCTTAGCAGGTACATACATATTACACAAGTACACATTTATAAATTGTACTAATTTCTGTGTTATTTCTTTGAAATAGTATACTTGGAAGTCAACAATAGTAATATAACTAGGTATACCGTATAAGATATTATGTAATATTAAGTATTGAATAGATTATAAAATTATGTTGCATTTGTTTTCATATTTAAATGATATAAATAGGAGCAAAATACTAATTAATTCTAAATTGTTGTAGCAGGTAAATTAAACAAAAAAGTGGATTTAAGTAATTTGACTTTGTTGGTTTATCGTTTTGATGCAGTTTTCTATTTAATTTTATAATAATTTATACTGGGATCAATTCCTTTGATGATATTTTCGACGCAATATGGTGTATCTGTAACAAAATAGTAGAAATTAAAATCACACACGGAAAATTTTTCTCAATTTTCATTCTTTGTTTGCACGCCATCTATTATTTTTAAATCGAACTACTTTATAATTTTAAGAAAATATTCAAGTAGTTTTGCAAAGCATCGATAGATGGCAGTAAAATTGAAAATTACTATATGTAATAGCTCCTAGATGGCGCCACTAAATTTAAGTCTAAGTATACATCGCGCTTATGAAATTTTTTTTCGATGTATTGATATACCCCCAAAGACCTTGTTCGGGTATCGCTTCTCGGCCTTTTGGCTAAGATCAAAGTGTAGTATCTGTTCTTTTCAGCTTAATATCTGAAAGTTCCCGCACAGCGGGACCAGTATATTAAACTGATTTTTGTAAACCGACGGGATGTTCGGGGCTCGCTCCACTCCCGTCACGGGTCGGCCCGACATTGCAGTGCCGCCGGGATCGGCCCACATAAATAACGTTAAGATGAAATTATCATCTCAAATCTTAATGATATTAAGATTGAAGTGATTAATGTGGATTATTTTGATCCGCAAATTACCAAAGCTTCGTAGAAAATAAACTAATTACTTCATATTTTAATTTAAATTTTAAACGTAAAATATATTATTAATATCATTTTTCATTAACCCTTAAACAGGCCCCGAAGAACTGCTGTAAGATATAAAGTGTTATATATGGATTTAGGCTTTGAATAGCGGCCTGTATGATTCCTTATCAACACACTCTGAAAAAAAAAACACTGAAAGTCCTGAAAAAAATGCGGGAAAACATATTCCCATTGCCTGGGTAGAGACTACCCTTTATGTGCCATGACTATATTATATAAATGTCGAATGTTTGTGTGTTCATAATTCTAGTGTTTGATTACTAGATCATTATTATGTATTTTAAATTGTAATTGCTAGTTGCGTAGTTTTCAGTAAAAAAAATATATTTAAAAAAAACACAAGAATCGTCGGGTGCAAAGGCTAGTATAAAAATAATAGGTGATTTGAATAGGCAAAGGATATATAGCTCCCACAAATAAGTTCGACTCAACAGGCTTTGGTCACATGTTCCCCACATTATTATTTGCCTTGTTTTAGACAATTTGGCAAGAAATCGACTAGAAATAATGCAAATCCTGCTAGGAAAACTCAAAATTTCTAACATATCAAAAAATTGCACGACTTAGCTTTCTTTGTTTCGCCATAATCTGAATAAAACTACCATAGTCACTCAAAAACACGTCTATAACGGACCGACGAAATTCGAATGGCTGTCAGTGTCACAGAGTTTGCAAATTCGAAACCATAGAGTATGGTATTTACCAGTATTTACGATTAAATTTTGACAGATCGTGGGCTCTTCATTACCAAAACCTGCTACAGCATCGAAAAATCTATGTGGGACGCATCCGTCCTTGGCCTGCTTAAAGCGCATCACACACGGTGAAGATACTATAATATTTTATCTTAAGATACTGTAATATTTTATATTACAGTATCTTAAGGTATCCGGTATCAGCGTTCTGACCATCATTTTTCTTTTTGTCATTGCGTACTAAGACCCCTGTAGAACCGCCATCCTGTTACAAATGACCCACGAAATTTCGAGTCATTTGTAACAGGATGGCGGTTCTACAGGGGTACGCAGTCGGCAGTACGCAATGACAAAAAGAAAAATGATGGTCAGAACGCTGATACCGGATACCTTAAGATACTGTAATATAAAATATTATAGTATCTTAAGATAAAATATTATAGTATCTTCACCGTGTGTGACGCGCTTTAGGGTTAAATTCTATAAACATTTTCATTTCCCACAACTCACCAACTTGCACCCAATCCGTATCAACATGGCCGTACTCCTTCCGAGCCTCACAGATGGCCTCATGCAGCGCGTACGTCACCACCACCGCAAGGACAAGCGCAGGTTCACCCGTCGCTGGAAATTTATTACATTTTAAATTTTAATAATTATTTTTGGAATTTAAATATTTTCGGAACAAGGTTTAAAAAATGTTGATATTACTTTGTTATAATAGCAGCATGCAAATAATTATAATTTAAAAAACATGATACAATAAATTAAAAAATGTTGTTTGGTTTTATGAAACCACGGTAAAAGTGAAACTGTTCGAACGGTTCCGAACACTGCTTTGTGTAGCGCATGTCGCGTGACGGTCGGTTGCCGAGTAGGTATACCTACTCGGCAGCCGCGATACACGCGACATGCGCTACACAGACCAAAAAGTTTGAGACGATGTACCTAATAAAAGTTTCACTTTAAAAAAAAAATGTTACTTTCCTTAGGCAAGTAATGTAATCAGTTTTTTTTTTATTATTGTAACACTATTGATGTTTATAAATATTTTTTAATGTTCTAAGATAAAACACAAGCTTCTTATTTTTTCTATTTAGATAAATTTAGATTTTGCCAACATACCTACAATTTAATAGTTATCAGAAAGCGACACATTCTAATACAACAAAAGTAACTTACTTTTCGACCGCAAAACCCCATTATTATTAAATGAATTCCTCTTAAACGTAATCCTGAAGTCAGCAGGTATATCATTAACTCCTGGAGGCTTGTACGTCCACGTCCGGTCCGTGAGCAGCTGGCCTGATGGAGAGAATATCAGCTTCTCTGAGGTCCAGAGACCTAGACCCATTATGAATGCACCTTCAATCTGAAATATTATTACTTATCCCATGTATTCATCTTAATAGATATCAATTAGGTATTGTTATTAAAGACGGAAAAGCAAAACACAATGCATTCATAATAATTTTCAATCCTATTTGAAATGTCTGACAGTGAAGTCCTCGGTATTCTAGTTTAATAATTATTAATCTAACGTGAATTTAGGTATAAAATAAATAAAAAAAAAAATGCACTCCGGGAGTGCCGGCAGAAGTGAAAACTTGATTATTAACGTTCAGCATGTTTGATATTTTGGAATGGTATCCGTCTTACGCATGGAATATAAGGACTAAAAAAAAAAATCCGTCTTACGCTTTTCCGATCAGGCCACGTGTCCTGACGCGAGTTTAAGATTTTATACCCAACGCCGCTAAAGAAGTTTTCACTTCAAAAATATGTTAGTTACCTCCATTACAATTTAAGAAAGCTTGTAGTACAATTTTTATTACATGATAAATTTGATAAAAACGTAAATTTAATTCGTAAATAATAAAATAATACATAGTTTTAAAGCATGATACTAAGCTTACGTTCATAAAAATCTTACCTGTCCAACATCCAACGCGGGGCTAATACTCTGCCCCGTATCTTCAACGATATCCACCCTCGATATCTGGTGAGAACCCGTCAACACATCTAACACTATCTCCGCTGAACCGACTCCATACACTGGGTACGGTTGTAAAGCGCTTTCTTCAGATGTTGCCGCACTTACTTGCAGGTTTATACCTACAACAATCAATCTAGTTTTGAAGATTAAATGATTCGATAGTGCTTTATATTTTTTTGAAGTAATAGCAAGATTAAGTTATATTATGGTAACTAATTTATAGCTTTTACGATTAAGTTTACAACTTTTAAATGCCTATCTATGATATTATGTTGAAATATAGTAATTTTCCGCCTAGCTGTTCTTACAGTAAATTCCTGATATCTAAATAAGATACCAATCCCTTATTTAGGCATCTACTTAGGAGTAGATATAAAGGCATAAGCAGATAGAGATAATGCCGAACAAAACCCTTACCTTTCTCAAATGCCGCCTTAACCACCTCTTCCCACGTCGGTTCATTTAGCCCTTGCCTCACAGGTTCCAATCTCTTTGACAATTCATCACAAGCCTTAATAGTTGCAAATGCTACACTCTCACTAGTAATACTACCACTACTGGCCATCGCATTGGGAGACACAAAACTATCAGCTCCCTTCACCTTTACTATTTCTAAAGGCACCTTCAAGCTATACGCACAAACTTGAGCAACCTTCGTATTTATACCCTGCCCCATTTCTATACCACCATGGGAAATCAGTATTGTACCATCCGTATGATAAACTGATATTGTGACTGGGAAATTCCCGTAATAATTTATAGGATATGCCATTAAGGAAACCCTTAGTGACTTCTTCGTCCATGCATTTTCAGAATTGAATTTAGCAATTTCAGCTCTACGGTCGTCGTAATAGGTGTCCTTTTTGAATGTGTCTATCATGTCCTTGATCGAACTGTTTGTTGATGATATGTGAAGCAATTTTATGTCCAGTGAATCCTTTTTCATAGTATAAGCTATACGTTCCATTAAGTGCTCTGATACCGCTGTCCCTTCAGTAGTAGCTGTAAAACACAAATCAATTACTGGAATAATGTTTTAAAAACTATAATTTTTGACTTGTTCTTTTTTGGCACTTGACCCTCTACTTCTCCTGTCCCTCTGATTTAATACCATCTCCCGTAATATCTGCTTCTATTTAATTAATTAATAATAATATATAGCAACTTACTTGGCGCCCTTGCCCACGTGTTACTAGCTTTATCAGTAAGCACACTATAAGTTTTGATGCTCCATCTCGAAGTATCGTATAAGTTGGACAAAGCCGAGGGCAGGTCACTAGCTGAGGTATCGTTGAAGGAACAACCATTGTCTGAATAGCATGAGAGGTTTAGGTATTGGATAACACCCTCAGCGTTGACTGCTATCTGTAAGAATTAACACTTTTAGCTGATTATGAAGATGTTTAGACTAAAGACAATGAGGGACAGGTTGTATACAAACGATATAGTACTTTAATAGTCGTGTCCTTTGATTTGTTTGTTAGTCTTCTCTTTTGCGCATAAAACAGATTGTATATCTCTATCTCTACGTACATGAGTCGGGCAAAACCTGACTTTCAAATTGCCATTCAAGACATCTTTTTTTAATGCTGGGAAATGGTACGGGAGTGAGTACATCCTATCTATTAACTTAAAAAACATCATAGCTTATTTCATATTTCTTGTCCGAAAATTATACCCATATCATGTCCTATACACTCACCTCATACTCCGCATAGCACGGCTGCCGTTTCCCTATAGCCGCCATGTTGTGTGTGAGCGGGAGCACCATAGTGGCGTCTCTGTTCAGCTTGTGCGCGACGAGTGCACATGCGCACGCGATTAGCGACGAGCGGCCCGCTTTCGCGCCGTAACCACCGCCTATGCGGGTCACTTCTACTGTAACACTAGGAAAATAAATAAATGAATTAAAGGTTTTTAATTTCTACAATAAAATGTTAAAAGATCTTTGAAGTGTTATTATTAGTCGTCGGACACGTCTGAAGTTTTATTTTAACGTACTTTAACGCACTTGTACTTGTACTTGACCAAAAATAAATGGACCACACGAGAGGCAACTGTGACCTGATTTCCTGATCTTTGGAAATTAAAGTCAAATCCAGTGGAAAGTTCTAAGGTATCAAACCCAAAATAATTGAATTGAGATTGAGAAGATCTTACCTACTTATAATATTGAAGTCGTGAAAATGATTGAGTACCACTTCATGCTGCTTATTAATAGGGCGCCTGAAAGACCTGTCTTTTTTTTCTAGCATTAATCTACTATCACATCTACTTTAATAAATTTAACACACACCTATTCAACGGCAAATTCAAAGATTTAGCAACAGCAGACTGCACCAAATCCATCCACTGTGTTGCCGACCGTACGACCAGGCCGCGGCGCGTGTTGCCCACCGTACAGCTCTGGGTTTCCATGGTGAAGTGATACTGGTCAGGGACGTAATACGAGCCCTTTATAACATGTGCTATGTCTGTTCCTTTGTCTGTTGGTTTGATTGAGTTCTCTTGGCGTATCTGAAATGTTCGGTTTTATATATATTACGCATCTCTGTGCCTGCACTTTTTATTTAAGTATTAAAAATATGGACACAACAGTATGGTTTTGTTGTATAGTTTTCTTGAAATCATCATTTCTGTCTCTCTAAATCCACCACTAAAATCTTACCCTCTTATCTTTATCCGGAGCTTTCAAAGCATCCTGAATACTCAAAACTGGCTTCTGTTTCGATTGATTATATTTCACTTTTACAAGACCAGCAGCTCGAATGGCCAATTTATGAGTTGTTGCGGCAATTAGAGCTATAGGCTGACCGTGATAGGACACTTTTTTCTCTGGCAAAATCACTTCATCTTCTGCTTGCAAAGGAACTTCAGTGGGCGTGAACGTATTTCTCCCTGGAATGTCTTTTGCGGTGAAAAAACCTACAACTCCGGGAGTTTTCTGAAAGATAATATTGTCTAGTTACATTTATCGGTCTTGATATCTACAAGCAAAATTTAGCAACAGAAGAATAAACGTTTTAGGCATCTATAATTATTGTAATTCAGTCTCGCCTCCTAAAGAAGTTTTAATTTAAATCTTACCAAGGCTTCAGAAGGATCAAAAGATACGATTTCTCCCACGCATATAGTGGATAGAACAAACGCAACATGCACGTCCCGCGGGGCTTCGTGTCTGTCACTACAGTACCGAGCCTCTCCTGAACACTGTAAGAACAAGAATATTATAGTAAGTATAGTAAGGAAGCCTTTGAGAAATGATTAGAGAATTGGCCAAATGTTTTTGTAAAACAATGAGGTGCGTAGTCGAAATGGAAAATCTTCAGCTTTAGGTGTCTATTGAGGTTTCTTTGATATTTCCGATTGAAAAGAGGTTATAAAGCTTCATAAATTTTAAATTGAATAAATAAAACTGCAGTATGTGTCATGTCTTCCTTTACTTTTTTGTACAAATACGTAGAATACCCCATTAATCTTAACTGTTAAGAAATTTATCTACTTTGGGACCAAGCTACATACTTATCAAATTCTTCAATAACTGTTATAACTCAGGCCCCGGAACCACAGACACAATAGAAAATCTATTGTGTCATGGACCGAACGGGCCGCTTGGGGCTCAATGGGTTAAAACTAAGTCATATGATAAATTAAAATGTTATATTAGAGCTATACCTGCGACAATCCTTCCAATTTCTCCACAGGTTGATTGAGAGGCCACAATGACTTGTCTGTATCGTAGGTTTGAGTACCCGTAGCGATGGGGCGAGACAATACTTCGCCACCAGACTTGTACCGTGGGTTTACTGATGGACTGAGTGATAATACTGCCTGTAAAAAAGCTTTAACAGTATTCCGAAAGACATGGATAATTCCTTACTTTTTTAAGTCCAATTTTTGACCCTTCCCAATAATTTATTTATATCCCTCAGCTATAAACATTTCTTTAGATCAAATCATAAAAACTCGATTTGATTCCTCGCTTTTTATTTTTTATAATTGTTAATTAAAATTTAAAATAAACATGCGTATCCTTCGAAATTACCTTATAAAACAACCCCAAAGCAATAGCTTTCCTACAATACGGTGAAGGTTCAGGCGGATTGTCTTCAGGTACCAATTCTTGTTGTAACTTCTCTAGCGCTTTTCTCAAAGTTTCATCAGTAAATAAATCCTTCCCTTGTATACAATTTTCAGTTTCTTTTGCGTGAATAAAATCTGGGCTTATATTCCCAAAGACGATGTTGGATGACTCTATTAGATTCTTTTTATCTAGATGGAAAAGAAATCCTGCGTTCACAATCGCATGCGCGTTTTGAGCTCGAGGCATTATCTAAAAACATAAATGTGTACACGACATTAATATTGTGAAAATATATTATTATAAGGAACCATTTCATATATACCTACCTTTTATAGACGTAGGCATTGCTTTCTAATGAAAGAAAATAAGTGATAAAATCATCTAGATTCTAGAGAGATTCTAGACCTCTTCATAGAATGACCATTTAATTATCATTTAGTTAATGCATTTTATAATATGTATATATAATAATTATTATAAATAGTAATAACCATTTACCTTATAAGTTCTTATTAAATTCTTTGAAGACAGAGGCGGTAGTTTCACGTTTATCACCAGCTTATTGCTTAAATCCATTTGCACAAAATCTTTCGCTCTTGTAACTGTTTCTTTTTTGTTATTATCGACTGAAAAATACAAATAGCCATATTATACAGACAAAACTTTCGGATGCATTCTGTAATCTTTTTAGTTATTGCTTTATAGTTATAAATTACTGGAGATCATTAACTTACCTGTAGTTACGCAACCCTGTACAGTTTCCAAAAGAAGAAATACATCCGATGGGAAATCATGATGCTTATTCTTAAGTACCAAGTTGCCTCCAATTGTACCAATCTGTAACAAAACTTGTTGTTAATCTCAAATCTCAATTGAGCTTATCTTAAAGCAAAGCATTTTAAAAATTACGTCATCATAAACCTTTTAAGGTAGCAGGTCACTTCCACGAAGATAAGGACAGAGCTTAGAGAAAAAAATCTAGTACGTATACATCTAGTCATACAACGTCACAATTTATGAAACCATCATATTGTAACAAATTTATTAATGGACTTACGTTTCTAACTGGCACATGGGCAACCAGCTCCAAATGATCCCAAAACAGTTTCAAGTAGGAATACTCCTGATTCGCTTTAGCTCGAGCCAGGCAAGTGGACATCAGATCAGTGAGGGTCATACCAGCACCTAGTACTAGATTGCCATCTGTAAATGTGTCCCTTAGAGTTTCTATAGATGATATATCGATGTATACTCGGGGTTCTGGTGTGTTTGGGTATACTCCTGGAAAAGGCGATTTGTCATGAATGGACTGTTGACTGAAGAAATTCATTTTAACTGGTACAAGATAGTAAAAAAAAACTACCTTTCCCTGTATTTCCTGCGGCGAGAATATAATTATCAGTACCTTCTTTAGTTAAAACCTGGAAACAAATAGGTTCATTAAAATAAATAATAAGTTACATAAATGGCAAAATTTCAATGTCTTAATGTCACAGACTCTCCATGAATCGTAACTAATCTTATAAATGCAAAGTTGTGTTTGTTTGGTTGTCTTTCTTTCACGTCTCAATAGTTTTAAGGTATGATTTTTGTCTGGAAATAGTCAGGAGGCTAAAGAGTGATATAGGCGGTAGTCTAAGGTATGTGACTGCGGTGGAACATCTCATTGGAATTGGCATTTCTTTAAAACGAGCGAAAATCTATAAACTTAATGAATCTTAAGTATGCAGATGACAACTAAATCTAACCTTAAAAACATCATCAACAGTATACGCTTTGTACCACCGGTTAGCTCCCCCTAGCTTCATAAGACTATCACTTGTTTCTTCAATGATGCACCAATCGTCTCCTTCAGAGCATTTCCTTTCGCAATTCTTCCTGCACTTCACTTTGTCCAGTTCTTCCAGGTCCTATAACAAATTAATTTTAATAAGCTGGACACAGATATTTTGACTATAAGATAAAGCACTTAACAATTAATGAAAGGCTTTAAATTGGCCACCATAAAAGACTAGAAGTTTATTTAAAGACGTCCTGAATTTTCCTGTAAATAGGTACCTAATTGGCCTATTATTCTCGTAGTTGTGATATACCTAAATTACCAAAGAATGTATAGCAACACTCTGCAAATAGAACAGCTGATCTTCTTACTACCACCTACCTGAACTCTATCCTTCAGCCTGGAATCTCTATCCACAGCAAAGCTCTTAAACGCATCCATGATTGGTCTATAACCTGTACATCTGCACATGTTTCCACCAAACGATCTCTCTACTTCATGCATTGACAGCTTATCTGTGCTGTTTTGAAGGCTAAAATAAAAGGGAGACACATGAAATTATAATATTCTGAAGCTATGAATACAAGTAGGTACGTAGGCATTATAGTAGTAACAAGACTAGCCCATCAGCCCGAGTTTTCCCAGAATTGGCCTGGTTTGAAAAAATGTTTATGTAACTCAAAAATGCAGCTTTCCTGAATTGCCGAAATTGGTAAACTAATTGTGGATACCATGTTTTGTTTATCATCGTTATTTTCTCATCATATAGTACAATCATATCACTTATTTTCATATTACCTAGTAGGTACCTACATAATTACCAAGGCATAATTTTTAATTCAATTATGTCTTGTGAACCTTGCAACCAAAATTACTGAATTATCAAAACATCATTTAACTTCAAATGACAGGTTTTCCTAATGTATATTTAATGTGTTTACTTAATTCTGTTTGGTTGTAATGTATGCTTATTTAAATTATTTTTAGCAAAAATAACATCGTCTACACAGGACAATAAATGTTAAGTCACGATCTGTGATTGATCTGTATTCAAAGCATGACTACGTGGAATGCCTGTTTAGGCTTCACTGATACTACTTAGAGTTCACATACTTTTTAGTTGTTATTCAAATGCTCACATGTTACTTTCAAATTAGTAGGTAGGTATTTATGGGATATGCAAAGATTATGAATTCGATAGCTGATATTTTATAAAGAATAGAAAAAATTCGATCACGAGGCGGGACTCGAACCCGCATCCTTTCGCGCCATTCCGGGGCGGATGCCTGACCAACTCAGCCAGTCGTGACCCGCCAGAGCAATCGAATTTTTTCTATTCTTTATAAATGTATATTTATAAAACATTTGAATGCCATAAAACCAAAAATATAAATTCGATAGCTGATTTATATTTATAAATCAGCTATCGAATTTATATTTTTGGTTATAATTATATTATTTGGTTATTATTATAATTTATATTTATATTTGAGATAGGTACCTATAATTTTTTTCCTTAATTAGTTTGGGCTAGGAAGAACATAGAAGACTGAAGATTTTCAATTGTACTATTTTAATATTTTCCGTTTCCTCAAAAGTCCCATTTCCTCATTTGTCATAACATATACCTACATATGTTATGACAAATGACTTTTAGCAAAAATAGTTTTACCTATACATGTTCATAACCATTCCAGGAGTACAATAACCACACTGGGTTCCATTGAAAGCTGCCAATCTGGTCTGAAGCTTGTGGTAACCGTCCTTGCGGTTGCCGATCCCTTCGATGGTGGTTATGTCCCATTGATGGCATGACAGAATGTGGACGAGACACTGAAAATAATGAAGTGGATTTTGCAAACATTTGTACTTTATGAAGTGAAACTTCATTAGGCGATTTGAGAGTAAAAGTTCAAGGTCGCGTCGGTCGGTCTATATCTTTGAATCTTGCCAAAGAAGTTTCACTTCTGACACGTGTGCTCGGCACACACCCTTTTTTATATAACATAATATTAATATGATCCTATACATTATCGTGTCTGTTAACACTTAACATTTTAATATTCTGAATATGTTACTTGTATACGTACTTAGTATATTATTATTAGTTACAATGCAAATGGAAGAATCTTACTTCTAAAGACACAGTTATAATATATAGGTATAACAAGTTTGGGAATTAGTTTGGCTTTTTGAATGTTTGTTAACTTAAATTTGTATAAACTATAATTAATATACTTAGATATCTTTTTTAAATATATCTCGTACTTATGTGAATGTCATACAATTGTAATGAAAAGGCTGTGGGAAATTCGTATCAGACCCATAATACTTGTCCTTGCCTTGCCTTGTTCTCATGGCTAGAATTTATAAAGGAACTAGCGGTCCGCCCCGGCTTCGCCCGTGGTACATATGAAAAATAGATGTTGGCCGATTCTCAGACTTGCCCGATATGCACAGAAAATTTCATGAGAATCGGTCCACCCGTTTCGGAGGAGTATGCAGACTAACATTGTGACACGAGAATTTTATATATAAGACTAGCGGTCCGCCCCGGCTTCGCCCGTGGTACATATGAAAAATAGATGTTGGCCGATTCTCAGACTTACCCGATATGCACAGAAAATTTCATGAGAATCGGTCCACCCGTTTCGGAGGAGTATGCAGACTAACATTGTGACACGAGAATTTTATATATAAGAGATTATAGTTTAGAATTAAGCCCGCTTTAAGTGATATTAGTTCCACCTATTCTTTATAAGGTTCCATTTAAATAGTTAAGATAATTGAGCGCTCAGATAAAATTTAATGTTTTGCAATGCGTATCTGTATAAACAAGCAAATAATTATAATTATATATCCGCTAACATGCCACTAACTATATTTCAGCTAACAATATTAATAGCTGTGTTTTACCTGAAAATAAAACACATATTAAATACTTACCTATATTTGAAGCTTACTTCATTGAGAAGGCACCTAGCTTTTTCCGCCTATTCTTCCCTCTCTTTCCGTTGTATGTATGCTATCTCTCTCGCACACCTCTCCACCAGGTGGCGGGGCGCACGATAATGTCGGGCGCTGGATGTTTTTCATTGAGTCGAAATCCACAACAGGTGGACGTTAAGTGTAAGCTTCAAATATAGGTAAGTATTTAATATGTGTTTTATTTTCAGGTAAAACACAGCTATTAAACACTTGACCGTAATTTGAAGCTTACTTCATTGAGACCTGCTTGTTACCCACCTGGTGTACAATATATGGACGCCAATGTGAATTTGAATACATAAGTAATTACTTATTTCTTTATTTGAAAGAGTAAGGTGTGCAGATAGTATACCTACCAATAAATCACACAAATTTTTATATTATATAATATATTAACAATCCCAGATGAAAAGTTAATCAAATAAGAACCAAAAAGTTAATCATAATGATTAAAAGTATTAGAACTTATGAGATTGGTTCAAGCGTACCTTAGTTAACCTTTTGGGCTTGAAAAGTTAAAGTTACTACAATTTTCACTATCTTTAGCGTAAATCTGTGAAAGCGCCAGTAACGACTTTCAGTTACGCATTTAGATGTTACTTACAAAATGAAGCAACAGCTGATCCCGACGAGGCAAAAATACCTCAAACTCAAACCTTTATTTATTCAATTAGAACTCTGTAGAAGCACAATTGAATCATCTTAACATAGAATTACCACCTGTCTCAACTCACACAGTTTTAACCCAACCTGCTACAAGCGGACAAGAAGAGAACTTGGTCCTTACTTTTGGGGTCAGAAATAAATTTAAAAGGTCACCCCTTGAATAAGGCAATAAAATATCAAAACAGGTAAACGGTTTTAATTATAATACAGATTTTTAACATCCAACCAAACCGTGCGGTATCTATTAATGTTTAGAGCCAACGCCACCAATCATAATCTAAACATGGCTAGTACTTTCAGTACAATGCATGAATTATTTATTTAAAACTGATAGGTCATAAACTCTGTACTGGAAAAAAAAAAAAAATAATATATTGAACTTAAGAGACTAAAATGATAAGGAGCTTATCTGTGTCCCAAAACTGCAATTACTACAGCCAAGTACGTTACTTTTAATCACAGCTTTTAATCAATTCGGTTTTAAGATATAATTATGATTTACATCAGAACTTATATACCGAAAGCCTCGGGACTACATAACGTGACTTATCTTCTTATACTTATATAAAAATGAATCGCAAAATGTGTTGGTAAGCGCATAACTCGAGAACGGCTGAACCGATTTCGATAATTCTTTTTATATTCCTTGAAGTACGAGGATGGTTTTTATGTAGAGAAAACGTAAGTACCACGAGCGAAGCCGGGGCGGACCGCTGATATATAATGGCCGGCCGAATAATAGTGTTTGTGCACAACACTAGGCAGTGAACAGCTATATGAACGTCAGATAGGAAAAGAGCCAAATTTATCCAGTCAGTAACAAAGGATTTTAACTATAGTTACTTTATTCTAATTCAACCAACTACTACTAGCTACTCCGTATGTCTTTTGGATAGACGGAGGCAAATAGGATTTTTATTCCAACTATATCATTTGATATTTTGAAAATGTACTCCACATTTTCATACCGTCAGAGTCATTTTGCAGATTATAGTGGTGCAGTACTGAACACTGTCTATTAGGTGGCTGATGCTGCTGACCGGGCCTTCAGTTCCGCTTTCCAGAATACCTTCACCCTTCTAGGTGTTACTACTACTGAAATAGCGGTACTCTATCGCGTCGTTCAGGTCTCTAACTGACTAGGATTTCTCATATTATCGTAACAACCCTTGCTCGTTCTAACGAGGATAAATTATCGCCAAGGAATTCTGCTGCAGGATAATGGCAAGAGAGATTATAAGCTTAACTATGCATTATTATGTTAAGGAATATGGTGGGTTTTGAATACTATCGTCGTCTGAAAGTATCTCCTTTCGATTAACTGCATTAAGGATGCAGATCTGATCCCATCTTTGTTCCGTAGGAATGCTACGACAGTCTAAACGTTACACTGAACAAAGAAAATTGCCCTGAATATAGTCGGTTGTTCCAACATCCGTAATATGGCTAGCCTAAGGTTAGTTATCCCTTGATTGTAACTGCTACCAATGGAGGCATTGCTCTTGTGTTGTCCACAGTTGTGCGAGTGCAAAAATGAAGAACTGAGCTCGTGGGGAGCTATGTCGAATGAATCTGTGTTAAGATTATGACAGTATAGGACAGTTAGCTGTGGATGCGAAGACAGGACATTACTTTATTCATCCGTAAACACGCGAGGCAGCCACGGACAGCGATATAGCAAGAACTAAACTAGCAAAGTTTAGTTCGCTTACCAGACTTTGTCATGTTTTAAATGCAGTATATCCTCTGAATAGCATTGCATTTATGACTATTGATAAACTTAATTCACCCGTAAACACGAGAAGCAGGCACGGATAGCGATATAGCAAGAACTAAACCAGAAAAGTTTAGTTCGCTTACCAGACTTATATTTTAAAAGCCGTATAGCCTGTACATTTCATTTATTGCCCCCCCCCCCTCAAAGCAAAGAAATGAGAAGTCATTTGGCAGAGCTTTCTCGTTAAGGGTAGGGGTTCCAAGTAATATCTAATAATAAGAGGCTTTTGTTTGGAAAGATTGACTTTCCGTTATTTATCCTCTATCCTATGTAACTCAACAGTCAGTATTCTCAGCATTCGTTGAGTACTTAAACGTTTTACGTTAATAGTTGTATATAACTTTATTATACAATATAATAATCCTGGTGGGATGACAAAAAACTTGTCTAACAAACGATTATCCTAATCCCTCAGCGATTTATTGTTTGAGCCCCGAAGAAAAATCTCATGGGTGCAATAATGAGGTCAAATGGGTTGAAAAACGAGTCAAATAAATTTCCTACAAGACCGGGCAACTAAAATAGGCCTATGAGAGGTCAACTATACGTAATCAATCGTCATTTGTTACATTCAATCGCTTTGCGATTAAAAAATCTCTTCCGATGTTTGTATATGAAAATTGGTCGGCTAGTGCCATTTAATTACGATACCAAACATACCGTTGACACAAGGCTTGGTGACAATCCTCGAAGCCACCGCCACAAATCATCTGCGAGATGATATTTGATCCGACTCGCCTTCCTTTGTTGTGATTATTATATATGGTTTTCTACCTACCTTAGAAGAGTGAAGATCCGATACGGTCATATCCAAAACTTCTTTCGTGGGTCCTCGTTGACAAAAGCAAATATCTATGATCATTTTAATGATCAATCCTTTGTATATTTGCACCAATCGCCATTAAAGCCCCGCGAGGGCTGATATATATTTGCACCATTTCTCCGTGGGGACGGTTGTTATCAAAGCCCCGCGAAGGCTGATATATATTTGCACCATGTCTCCGTGAGGTACTGTTGTAATCAAAGCCCCGCGAGGGCTGATATATATTTGCACCATTTCTCCATGAGGGACGGTTGTAATCAAAGCCCCGCGAGGGCTGATATATATTCGCACCATCTTTTCCGTGAGGGACGATTGTAATCAAAACCCCGCGAGGGCCGATATATATTTGCACCATTTCCCTGCGAGCGACAGCTGCGCGAGGGATGTTTGTAACTAGAAATAAGTAGGGCCTGCCAAAAAATGCTTAAGAGACACCCTGCGAGGGTGAATTTGACCTGGCTAACCCCTGCGAGGAGTAGTGGCCACATTTATGTATTCTGCTTCGAGCAAAAATAAACCTTAGTGCTAATATAAAAATAGCAGTAAATAATCATTTAAATAATATAGCAATTAACAAGGTCCTTTAACTTATTTTCCAATGTTAGCGACATTAATAAATTCATAATTCAAATCAATTCACTAAATTTTAAAATGAACTTCGATTCATATTTATTTTTGTTCATGCAATCGATGTAACATTTAGTTGCTTTATATCCGTTAACATTCCTTACGAACGCAACCATACCGTCGTAGGACGTTATATTTAATTGCACAAAATAATCTCCACTCACCCGCAATTTTTTACTTTTTGTCAAGGTGTACAAGTTTATAATATTATTCTAAAACGTTAGAAGTGAATTGTAAATCCTTTGAAATAAGTGTATCTAAATCTAATTTATATTAAGATATCTCGATAATTATTATACGATAACCCTTTCAGCACAAGTTCAGTAAACCAAAGAATTTAATTGTAAAATTTTTGGTACTTACTCGTTTTAACAAAAAAGTTGCATCATTTGAACATAGGAAACGTAATTTTCAATCAAATTAGCCGTGTGTAATATGTCTATTTTCACATAAAAACGGATCAGAATAATACTCATAAAAGGACACGTATAGACTACGGATAGTTTTGAATGTGTGGAACATTCATGGTACGTATCTACTATACATGAGCGAATTCCATCATTATTCAGTTGAGCGGTAACTCCCGTACGATTTATAAAATAATATCACAACGTGTTCTGACATGTCGTGACTTCTTGGAGCTGACTCATCTCGTTCGATAATTTTTAGTAATAAACTATGATAGGAATTCCGAACCGTTCCTAGCGATAACGACAATGTAATAAAGTCGTAGCAATGGATTGTATGCCTGTAAAGCTTTGAGTTGGCTCATATCCATACTAAGTATTAATTGTAATTTTTCCACGAAAAATTCACTTGTACCCTTGTAATAAAAACACATTATTAAAAATGAAATAAAATATTAAAAATATCTATATACAAGAGAGGGTATTTGATATATCTAGTAATATCAAATAATCACAAAAGTGAAAAACATCCAGCGCCCGACATTATCGTGCGCCCCGCCACCTGGTGGAGAGGTGTGCGAGAGAGATAGCATACATACAACGGAAAGAGAGGGAAGAATAGGCGGAAAAAGCTAGGTGCCTTCTCAATGAAGTAAGCTTCAAATTACGGTCAAGTGTTTAATATATTGTTGTCGGTTGTCGAGGAAATAAGATGAAATGATTAAAACCCATTTAAAACGTCATATGCATAAATACCGGACATGACATAGCAATATTCAAAAAGACTGCAAGGTAATATTTTTCCTCAATCATTTTCTTTTATGTTTTTTACGATGATACAGATTAAATGGCATTTTAGATATGATAAGTGTTAATGCAGCATAATTATCACAAGGTGACATTGGTAATGTTGAAAGTTATGCAGGGCTTAAATATAATCATCACTACATAGTATAAAACAAAGTTGCTTTCTCTGTCCCTATATCCCTATGTATGCTTAAATCTTTAAAACTACGCAACGGATTTTGATGCGGTTTTTTTTAATAGATAGAGTGATTCAAGAGGAAGGTTTTAGTATATAATTTACTAGCAATGCCCTGCGGTTTCACCCGCATAGATAGCGATATCGTGACAGTGAAAAGTCTACTATACCTAGGTCGGACTATAGGTTTAATTTTTAATCACATGAAAATCACCTTTACCCCGTCCCGCACTACGGCCTGCTCATTGTATTGAACAGTATAGGTACCTACTATTTTCTGTAGATTGACACTTTTAAAAATTGGTTATATCTTTTGAATGGAATATCCAATTTTTTTCATTTAAAAAGTATTTTGCTGGTATTGAAACAGTCTATAATAAAACATCATTTAATGGGATAAGGATTAATATGTGTATGGATAACATGGTTTGATTACTGTCGGCACTTCCATTTACTTTGAAAACGTAAAAAAGTTGTTGTAGTAACATAACTACTGAAGATGGACATATGGTATCGCGGACTTTCTTGTAGATATTGATCCATTCTATAATACCGTAGAACATTTTTTTGTTCTATCTTCAACAGATTCCGCAGCGCACGCGATGACAGAAGTTTTATTGAGGAATTTTTTACACTTTGGGTTACATTATTGCATTTTTGGTAAGGATCTCTAATTTTTTTGAAAATGCAATATAGCCTATGTTGCTCAGTGAAGATGCAGCTTTCTAATGGTGAAAGAATTTTTGAAATCGGTCCAGTAGTTTATGCGTGAAAACCATACATACATACATAATTACAAACCTTTCCTCTTTATAATATTATGTATAGAATATAGATAGTATAGATTATGTTTTAGACAAAGCGGGCGAAGCCGCGGGCGGAAAGCTAGTTCATCATAAATAACGATTTGTCAAGATATTTCGTTCCAAATTGTAGGGTCTTTTTTAACTATTGCAATAAATTTTAATCTTTTATAATGATGAAAATGTAATTTTACGAACCTTTAAATTCAAGCTAAACTTAACCTTTTCTAATATCTACCTATGTAAAACCTACTTTTATACTCTTATAAAAAAACATACCTATTAAGCATGCTGCAGCTCAGCAGTTTGGTACTATATTGTCTAAATACCTACTATTTAGAGATATCGATTACAATATATTAATTATTATAATACAGATATACATACCTCCTATTAAGAGTTATCGATTCGACTTATTTATGATACACTTAAATGAGATAACTGATTGATTGCAAATGATTACAAAGAGATATGATTGTTTTGTTTTTATTTTGACTTAAAAGTTAAAAAAAATAATTAGGTACTTACATAAATATTTGGACCATTTACTATTTAATATATTACCTATATTATCTAAAAGCATTGTTTACATTATTATCTATATTATGTATAATAATATCAATAATATCTCCATAATAGGTACCTATATGCGGCTATGTTTATAAAATATCTGCGTTTCTCTTTAGGAGGATTATTTCTTGTCACTATAATATATGGTCCGGGAGCCAGCAGCAGATTTTATGACCAAGTTCCTCTCAAGCGGTAATTAGTAAAATGCATCAAAGTATAGTATTATGAAGCCTCGTGAACGTCAGCTGGAGCTCGGTTGGGGGGAAGAGCAGTTGTAGCCTCCCGTATCAGCTGACGGTTTTTCCACCAAGATACAGCCAGCTGACATATATATTTATCCACAGTTACATATAAGCTATCATCAGGTAAATTTTTGTTTGAGAGGAAATAACGGAAAATAAATTTTTCTTTAAATTTAACTTTCATGTTCGAGACACCAGCTGACGTATAATACACCATGTTGTAACCAGCTGACTATTTTTTTTCGTTGAGATATTGGGTTAGCTACAATTTGACAATTTTTTAGCTGAGAGGAAATGAATGAATGAATGTATTTTTTTTCCTATGTGCGTGGGAGGCTATAACCGCTCACCCCCCCAACCGAGCGCCAGCTGACGTTCACGAGGCTTTATAATACTATACTCTCATGCGTCTGACGAATTATCTCTTGAGAGGAAATAGTTAACCAAATTTGCACCTGGCTCCCTAACCAATAGTACATACATAGTATAAAACAAAGCCGTTGTCGCTGTCTGTCCGTCCCTATGTAAAACCTATGTAAATTTTTTAAAACTACGCAACGGATTTTGTTGAGGTTTAATATAATAAGGAGAAATATATGGTTCTTGAGAAATAATTTAGTACCTAGATAATTTCTAAAGTTCTCTACAAAGCAGGGAAACCCGCGCACGGAAAGCAAGTTGGTAATAAGTGTTTTTATACCTTTAGTTTACTATTTCTGAATTGGTATTCTATTAACAGAATTGTGCCACAATGTCATTGAACTTTAACCGTCTGATAACGGGTCTTAACTGATGTTAACTAAATATTTACGATTTATTTGAGGTATTTTTATTATTCGTGTATTGTCCGTAATTTATCATTTTATTTTTATTAAAAAAATTATAAAACTCATATTATATTTTGTTAATCATTTATTACCTACTAGGTTTCCGCCCGCGGCTTCGCCCGCGCAGTCAAAGAAAAACCCGCATAGTTCCCGTTCCCGTGGGATTTCCGGGATTGCGTCATTTTCCCGGGATAAAAAGTAGCCTATGTCCTTTCTCGGGTATCAAAATATCTCCATACCAATTTCATAAAAATTGGTTCGGTAGTTTAGGCGTGATTGAGTAACAGACAGACAGACAGAGTTACTTTCGCATTTATAATATTAGTATGGATATTATAATGTGTGTAATAAAATTATTATATTATAATTTATAAATACTAACTTAAGAGACACCCTTTCCCGTCCTCTCCCGAAAATTTTAGGTTGTGGCCGCGCCTGGCATAAAGTCGACATTTTGACCAACCCCTTTATTTACACACTATCACAATATGTCCTTATACCAAATAGTACCTAATCTATACTAATATTATAAAGCTGAAGAGTTTATTTAAACGCGCTAATCTCAGGAACTACTGGTCCGATTTAAAAAATTATTTCTGTGTTAGATAGCCCATTTATCGAGGAAGGCTATAGGCTATATATCTATCATCACGCTAAGACCAACAGGAGCAGAGCCACGCGGCAGAAACCGTGATACACAGCTAGTATTCTATACTAACCGAATTAACAGCAAACACCCGTTTCTCCTTGGTCCCAGGGTGTGTCATGGAGACAGACACGACGCAGGCCCCACAGCCGCCTTCATGGCACATGGCCTTCGTGCCGTGAAGACCCAGGTAGTTACGTAGGTAGTCATTGAGACTGGTCGTTGGAGACACTTCGGAGCCGCCTGAAAATAATGTTATAAATAATAAATAAATAAATTCTTCATTCAAGAGTAATGAGTAGGTAATTTTTTTATTGATGAGTATGAAGAGTAGGTATTCTTATCATTTGTTATATTACAAAATTGGGTAGATATGAATCTGAATATGATCAAGAAGAAAATTTGGCACATATAATACTAAATTACAGGTTAAACTACTAGACAAAATCGAACCTTTATCTATAATCTAAAAAAAATAACTATAACCTTAATATCTTATATTCAAAAATACTTAAATCTTTTCAGATAACGAACAATTTTCGGTCAAAAACATATCTACGAACATAGACAAAATAGTGATAAATGCTAGACATTTGCAACGAATAAATATTTTCAAGGATCTCTAGTCTACTACTATTCAATGCTTGTCAAGATTCCAATGGAATAATTTATTACTTCGCCCGTGGTACCTACATGTTTAAACTATCCATCTCTCAAGTTGGATCGAACTGCACATGGTGTGCGAATTTTATTATAATCGGTTTAGTGGTTTAGGAGTCCATTGAGGACAAACATTGTGACACGAGATTTATATAGGTATATTAAGATTTTTGCTACGCGTAATTTTAGCGTGGTAAATAATTACTGATTATTATACAATGTAATATCTTTTTCTAATTATTGCAGCTGGATAATATTATTGTACCTATAAGATGTAGGTTTAGAGACATTTATTTTCAAAGAATTTTACAATTCACTTATTCTAAAGTTTCACAGTATTTTACAAAGTTGTACCTTGACAAAAAAAAATTAAAAAATTTGCGGGTGAGTGGAGATTATTTTGTGCAATAATATCGTCTTATGACTGCTGTTTTCGTGAGGAATGTTTACACGGATATAAAGCAACTAAATGTGACATCGATTGCATGAACTAAAATAAATATTAATTGTAAGTTTATTTAAAAATTAGAGTAAATAGTAATATAGTGTTGACTTAGCTATTTAAAGTAATTTAATTAATACAATCTTGTTTTTTTTTTTATAATATGAATAAGTATAATAATTCATAATGATTTTTACTCTTTATTTTAAAATAATCATAAAATATATACTTTTTATGTTATATTTAACACTTTATATTATATTAATTTATTTTTTGAAGTAATTTTACTTTTGATTTTTTTTTTAAACTAGGTAAGTAAGTATGTGATCGTTGTTATTTTTATTTATATTGCTGATTTTATTTTATTCACTTATATTTTTAAGTTGTATACACGATAGTTATTTCAGGGCATATTTTCATTTTGTAGTATATGAAGTTTTAATTTCTTTTTGAATAATCCTAATGATTTTACTTGTTTTATATCTGTAGGTAGGCTATTATATATTTTAACTCCGTCATGAAGTAAATTTTTTGAGCCATATAGTAGGTACGGGCTGGATGGATATTTAGGTGGTCAATACTCAATACATATTATATTTTGTCGTAGATTAGAATTTCGCTTTCTCTTAGTTAAAGTGATATCTGTATGAATTTCCTTATTAAACAATTTTCGTATCAGAATACAAGTATTATAGACGTAAATTTGCGAAATATCCCTTATTTTAGTGTCTTTATATATTTTCTTTGTTGGAGTGAGATAATTATAGCAAAAAAGGGTTTTTAATAATCTATTTTGGGCTATTTGTACTTTGTTCATGTTAGTTTTAGATGTGCTAATTTTACTGAACTGTTTTATCTATACTAGGGTAACAACTAACAGTTTACAGAGGAAGGATTTCCTTGTATAAGTATATATAAGAATGTTATAAACGAATTGGCTCAAAAAATACTTGACGAGCTTGACGCATTGAATGAAACTTTGCGGTAATACATATTATGTACATCAGAAAAACACGTCATGAAATATAGAAAAATATGATTTTGCCCGCGGATCCGTCCGCGGCCGCGGCCCGGGTGAAAACGCGCGGCAATTAGCTCGTTTCATAATCTTATATATAAAAATGAATCGCAAAATGTGTTGGTAAGCGCATAACTCGAGAACGGCTGAACCGATTTCGATAATTCTTTTTTTATTATATTCCTTGAAGTACGAGGATGGTTCTTATGTAGAGAAAACGTAAATATTATGTACCACGGGCGAAGCCGGGGCGGACCGCTAGTCTTTTATATATAAAAATGAATCGCAAAATGTGTTGGTAAGCGCATAACTCGAGAACGGCTGAACCGATTTCGATAATTCTTTTTTTATTATATTCCTTGAAGTACGAGGATGGTTCTTATGTGGAGAAAACGTAAATATATACCACGGGCGAAGCCGGGGCGGACCGCTAGTATTTTACATAAATGTTTATCTCAAGAAGTATGATGCATGTGCAAAATGCACATGATATAATATCTAATGTTTTAAATGATAGAAATATAAATAAGTCATGATACTGATAACATAATCGTAATCCATTAGGTAACTATTATATTTTTATAAAGGTACTATTTATTAGTGTTTGTACTTAGGTAATCTTCATAATAATTATATCTTTTTGTTTATACCTACCTATATTTTCGGTTAATAAAGTATTTTATCTCACAATTTCTACGAATGTTTATTAGGTATATATTTAGAGAACTAATATAATACATACAATCACTACAGCACTACTGAAACAACGATAATCTAGTAGGTATGGTTAACAGAATAATTATTTGGTCCATTTGTAATTGTAAGGTAAAGAGGTCATGGACTGTTGTGTTATGTAAAACTAGCGGTCCGCCCCGGCTTCGCCCGTGGTACATATTTCGCAATAAAAGGTAGCCTATGTTCTTTCTCAGGGTCTTAAGATTATCTGTGCCAAATTTCATCAAAATTGGTCCAGTAGTTTATGCGTGAAAACAATACATACATACATACATACATACATACATACACACAAACTTTTCCTCTTTATAATATTAGTATAGATATACGGGCCGTTTTCTATTTACATTTACATTTTACAAATATAACAAACTAGCTGTTGCCCGCGACTTCGTCCGCGATTACGTCGTTTTTCGTCATTCGTCGTTTAAAAAAAATACGTGACACTTTATTTTTGAATGTTCTTAATTGTCTCTTATAAAAATTAACTACATTAAAATTGAATACTCTGATAAGAAAATCTTAAAATCGGAGGACATCGAAAATCTGAGGAAAACATGAGTGAATTTGATTTAAATTCTACATTACTTAGTAATTCAAATAATAATCTAAATTAAATGTAGATTAACAGTTTGAGCGCATCATTATATAATATGTACCTAAGTATTAAATTACGTTAGTTTACATAGTAATTTTACTAAAAACACGATGACTTTCTTTCGCGCTCGGTACAACAAACTAAGCATGTTTGTGGTACGTGGCCCGCGTCACTCGACCCCCCGTGAGTTCCCCTCCGTTACTATGCGAAAATACATTCGTCGCCCTACCGTAGGAAAAATTGTAATATTTTAAATTCGAGAAATATTGATTTCTTGTATTCGACTATTCGTTGTAGTCGAATACAAAATATATTTGAAGAAACTTAGGTTGGCCTTCAGGCAAAAGGGATCCTATCAAATGATAAACTTGACCTTGTATCTTAAAAGTAAGCATGAAAGGATCCTCTGATAATTGTTGAGCACCAAAGGATCATTTAAAACGCACTACTATAAGAGCGAATGTTGTCTAAGAACTGTTTAGATTGCACATGTTCCTCTAAAAGTAGTGATTTCAAAGGTTCTGGTGTATCTTCAAACGAAAGCCGACTCCTTACTCCTCTTTAAAGCATTACAAAAAGAACATACTACGTTAATATCGCCTATACAGAAGATGATCTGTAATCAATTGTGAGGTTATAAGCAAACCCACTTTTATATTTGTCGGACCACACCACCGAATTCGTAGATTGATCTTCTATGTTTACCTCTAAGTCATTAAGACTCGAAATCTGTCTACAGTAAGACGGGCCTCTCGCTATTCGTCCGTTTCAAGAGACCAAATAGTTTCAATTCTTAATCTTTCATTAAACAAACTTATTAATCGTACTTGTCTCAAATAATGGTAATATTCGCGTCCCTACTCTAGTCATTGCTTATGCTCATGTTCATCTTCAAGAGATCGAATAATATTATGGTGCACCCTATCATTTGTCAAACGGTCTTCATATTGAGTAAAAGTTTCAGATTATCGAGATAAAATATGCCATTTGCAGTCAGCTGTGAGACGTTATACCCTCTCAGTGAAGGTTTCGGTCTCACAGGATAGTACATGCCGTTCGCGGTCAGCTGTGAGCCGCAATTCTCGTTGTGAAGCGGTTTCAGGTTCTCGGCATAACACATGTTGTTTTCGGTCAATAGTAAGCCTCTTACCTCTAACGATCCTTGAGAACTCTTATTTCTCATTTTCTTAGCTTTGCTCGAATTTCGATATAAAGATTTTTTAGGTGGCACTGATGCGAGTGAATAAAAATTAAGTTGAAACGGACTGAGAGTGTTATAATCATCAATCATCATCATCATCAATACATATAATAAAATTGTGGAAAAGCGATGTCTGTACAATGAAAATATGTAGAAAAAAATTAGCAGGTGTTATTATTAAATCGATCTTGAACCCAAAACTGTAGTTAAAAATTTTTTTGTCTGTTTGTATGTATGTTTGTGCACGCTAATCTCAGAAACGGCTTATCCGATTTAGATGCGGTTTTCACTAATGTATTGTGGTAATCTTCATTTAACATTTAGTGTTTAATTCATGTCAATCGGTTCATAAATAAAAAAGTTATGACAATTTATAAGTAATCACGGCGAACATTTGCTAAGGCATTCTATTGTACACTGTACAGTGTACGATAAAACGTAATTTATCTGTTATACGCTACAGTTATTCCTTTACATGTCCAGATGATCATATCAAAATTCCCCAAGGGTTTGGGGGTAAGCTGAGGTAGTAGGGGGGGGCGGGGTCAAATTAACATTATGGTTACTTCTAATAGGTAAATTTTCCACATAAAATGTCCTTTAAATTATGTCATATTATATTTTTAACCCCCAACGCAAAAAGACGGGTGTTATGTGTTTGACTGCTATGTATTTCTGTGTGTGTGTGTGTGTGTGTCTATGGCACCGTAGCTGGCTAACAGGTAAACCGAATTAGATGCGGCTTTTTTTTTGTTAGGCAGCATATTTTCCGACGCTGGTTCTTAGATAAATTGTATCAAAATCGTTTCATCCACTTATTATACCTACATAGGGGTAAAAGTGGGAATGAAAAAAATGATATAATAATTTATTTTTAAAGATCATCGGGAAGTTTATGAAATTATTTATTCCTTTTTCTATACACTTTTCTTCGATTAAACGGTTTAGTTACGTGCTCCCTCTCTCTCTCTTCAGCCTTTAGTTACGTGCGTGAGACAGGAAACATCTAATTTGGATTTGTTGCTGGATTTGATAAAAATTGAGTATCGATTAAGCTGATCAGTGGCTACACCATACATTATTAAAAACATCCATTTAAGAAAGGAAGGAAATAGAATTTGCTCCTCTCCCCCCCTGGTTCCTAAAAAATAATATGACATAATTTAAAATAAATTTTACGTAGAATTAGTTAGGCATTTCTTTTTTGATTTTCGATATTATATACTAATCATAATTTTTAATTACAATATTATGTAGTAACTATTAATTGGTATAGGTTAGGCATTTCATTTCTTGATTTTCTTTAATAAGTTGGTACGTAAGTTTTTTAGCTCAGTTTAGTAAGAAACTTTAATAACAATACTTTTAATTATTTATGGTAGTACGTATAATACTTAACATACAATTATTGAGTAAACTCAATAATTGTATGTTAAGTAGTAATTCAGCATGGGCGTAGCCACGGTGGGGCTGGGTGGGGCGCTTACCCTGGCTTTGATCTGGTAGGTACCAATTGTGAAGTGTAGGAAGAGTGGGCGTGGGCGTTGGCGTGGGCCTGGGAGTGGGCGTGGGAGTGGACGCATGAAAATAAAAACAATTATTCTTGCCCCACCCTGAGCCCATGGTCATAGGTCCCATAGTCACTATTCCACGCGGACGAAGTCGCGGGCACAGCTAGTAGACAAATATAATCAGAAAGCTTTGAACTCCTAAGCTCAACCATAAAAGATAGACATTTATGATGTCAGGAGATATTTTTTATATAATATGGAGAACATTTCTTTCATACTTGATTTCTGTGTAGCTTTAACCCGTAGGTTGCACACGCGACGAAAGCTTAAAAATGGAGTTACTGCTCTGCTCACGAATATGAAAAATAATTGTACCAAGTTTCGTTTAAATCCGTCGAGTAGTTTTTGTTTCTATAACGGTTATACAGACAGACAGATGGAAAAATTTTTGGCGTCAGTGTCGATCCCTAATCACCTCGTGATAGTTATTTAGGAAATATATTTCATGTACAGAATTGACCTCTACAGATTTAATATAAGTATATAAGTATACATATAATTAGATTCCAATTTCCATGTAACGTTAAATTCGACTATACAATAACTAACAGACAACGCAGGTTACTCTCGTTTCCGTAAGTTGAGGCGGCTACATATTCGGTCCTCATAACTTCACTTTTTGTGAACGAAACGACAGCGCGGTTTAATTCGATGCCAATACCATCAAAAAAAAGGAAATATTTTTAATTGTGAAAAAATATTATGATTTACACTATTAATACTATTTTAACATTAACACAAAATATAAGACTGTGAGTGTGTAAAAATAAATCCAGCTAGTTTCACATCAAACTTATGTTTTTAATTAGGTATACGACATGAAAATATTATATTAATTACCAAGCAATAATCATACAGGTAAATACTGAACAAAAGTATTAACAGTCAAAGTATATTTTTACTTACAACATGTAAATGATGAAGGAATAATAATTATCAACGAACTAACCTTTTTGTATTATTGTTTATAAATATTCATAAACAATAAATTTATAAAGAATAGAAAAAATTCGACCACTAAAGAATGCTGGTTCGAGTCCCGCCTCGTTATCGAGTTTTTAAAACACGAAGATTTTTAAAAATGTAACCAATGAACACAAACAATATTAGATTAACTGTAATGGTGTCTAGTTTGACTTAAAATAATAAACATCTACCCTCACTTTTAAAAATGTAGTATATTCACAGTTCACACGAATTATAAGCGCACCTTATAGGGAAGGGAAGATATGGGTTAAAGAGTTAAATAAATAAATAACATAATTATATTTAAATTATTAATTTTTAACATTGTGTCCAGTAGTGTTAACATGTAAATTGATTTGATTTTTACGAAATCTCATAGATGGCGCTGTTTCAAATTTGTATACTAATAAATTCATTAAACTGATTCTCTGCCCAAATTACGTAAATGACATAGTTTTTATTGTGTAAAGCTAGATAATAGCATGGCTTACCCGAAACCAACATTTAAACATGAGTCTTTAGATTGTACGCTGTCGTAATACACGGAATACGTAAGAAAAAAAAAAGGTTCACAGCTCCTCCCCCGGAGGTGATAGCATGATAATATGTTTAAAAAAGCCTCACTCGACCTGTTAGTAATATTCATGCAAAATTTGAAGTCAATCTATGCAGTACTTTTCGAGATTAGCCTGGACAAACATACAGACAAACAGACAAACAGACAAACAGACAAACAGACAAAAATTTTAAAAACTATGTTATTGGCTTCTATATCGATTATAGATCATGGATTATGTATTCTTTTAAAAAAATATTCAATGTACAGTTTTGACTTTCCTACGATTTTATTATATGTATAGATAACATTGTGTTGCTTTTATTTAAATCTGTTTATGCACTAAATAAAGCTAGATGTATAAAACTACAATTTTAAAAACGTATTCTAATTGCCCGTATTTGACAGTTTACGTGACATTTTAATATGTGTGGCTATAACAGCCATTAAAGAAAGCCGGCAGCCATCGAAGAAATTTCTTACGCAGATGCAGATTATGTTTAGCGAAAGGCGGACAGCATTTCGAAAACCTTTTGTAAAAAATAAACAATATGTTAATTAATATTTATGTTGTTTTATTAATTCTACAAACCTTTAATTAAGATTTAAACATAAAATCTAATTACCAAAAAAAAAACTCAATAAATGGACATTAGAATAAAGTTATCATGGCTGGCAGGTTAAAATTTTATTTCATTCATTTTAAGTTTTATAGCCATGTGAATACTGATTTGTAAAGACTTTTATGGCAATAAATGGTTCTTTAATCAAAAATTGGCCGTTCCAAATGATTAAAATTAAATTATGGTAAATTTCGTAATTTTTCGATTTTCATGTGTTAATGTACATGATGTTGTTTTTGAAGATGTTACAATCGAAGGACAACTATGATTTTTTGTGTAAAGAATAACCATATGTTAAGGTAGTTTTTAGCAGTAGGCAGCAAAACCTTGGTGGTACATTTTTTTTTCACAGGATTTTTTCGAAAAATCCATATTTTGCCGAGAAATTCAAAAAACTACAGAAAAAGTTAAAATAAAAAAATGCAGTCTAATTATTTACACAAGATGAGCCTATAGTGCGATAGGTAGGTTATTGCGCTATACCTATACCAAATTTCATTCAATTCGGTCCAGTAGTTTTCATAACAGAGTGGTTTCGTGTCAAAAATATTGAAACTCCGGATTATTTATAAAAAAAATCATAATTTCTAAACCATAAGTTTTCGCTTAACTAAAGTATGTTTTAAATGATTACTCATGATGCCCTCAAGCTGAAAAAAATTTTTGGACCACTGTAAACGGGCCACCCTGTATATTTATAATAATGCAGTAGGATCTTAGACTATTAATAATGCACTGAAAAAATATAATAATAATTTCTCGTGTTTTTGTTACAAATGAACTTTAAATATTTGCTAAGGCCTTTAAGACTTCTAAAGAAATAGCTTTTCAAAATATGCGATTTGTCGTAGGTCTACATTTGGCTCTTAGAATAAATTAATTACAAAAAAGTGTGGAACATTCCTGAATATATCATAATTTATATGTATAAATAATTATGCCCGATAATATTTCTGCATTCTGCATATAAAAATAATTTATTCGTAAATTCATAAACTTCATGTTTGAGATACTTAGGTCATATCCGGAATTATGGATGCGGTTTCTATTTGTAAGAAAAACATTACAAATATGTTATAATAAAATTTATCTTAATTATATTATAACATATTTTTAATGTTATTTCACGAGATTTTAAAGTGGATTGTACAAGTGACAAGTGAAGTAAATTCTACGAGCTTTTTGAGGGTAAAATATTGAGAATTGTTTAAAATGCACTTAAAAATTCATAATATCATGTTACCTACATATTTATATTTTACCTATATTGTAAGTAATAGTACTAGTTAGTATAGTATTATATTGTCTGTGGTTATACTTACATTTATATTATAAATGCATTTTTAGTTTATGTCTTGGTTTAAGTTTTATGGGCTTATAATTCAAAAACTAACAACGATTATTATCGTCAAAAGTCAAATGAAGAATTCTTAATATAATTTCATTTTAATATTAAAGTATCTAAAAAATTGTCATAACTACTCACTCAAAGTAAATCGGTCTCCGTTTATCGTGAAATATATTTTATCCATCACTGCTATAGAACATCACTAGTACAAATTATAAATCACAACACTATCCACGTCTATTCCTTATCAACAATCTAATAGCACAGAATACATAATAGTAGCTAAACGCTACTAATAGTACTAAATACAGATTCAACACTCAACAATGACATTCAAATTTGAATCGCTTGAAAAAGATAAGATGGTACCTATGTCCTAATATAATAATATTCGTACGAATTGTGAAGCGATCAATTCGATGCCTCCTAAGTATACTGAGTCAACTAACAAATTTAGGTATTTTCATAATTTTATATAAACGAACATGATAAATCGTGATCTTAACGTTCGTGTTAAAAAAAATTAAAAAAGTACAATAATTACCGAGATAATTTCAGGTATACTAAATCAATTTCAACATCAGTTAAAATCGTACATTGTAAACTGATCTAAATAACATTGTACCAGTGTACGCGGGGCGTGAGGGGGGACACAATAAACTTGTATCGATATACAAGTTTATATCGGCTCAGTAGACTATGAATGGCGGCAATTAAGCACGCAATTTTAGGTAATAATTTGTTCTTTAACATGTTAACACGTTCCGGGACAGTACGTCGAGAGGCGGGCCGCAAATTCCTATTTAATACGACACAACGTCTGTCGACGGCTGAGTTTGAGCTTCGAAATATGACAGCCCGTCGAGCAACGGGCGTCAACCATAGAATATATAGTAGGCTGACGTATTAGTGTCGTATTACAAGAACTTAGAACTATCTAGTGTCACATCGTGAAGTTTTATGAGCACACAAGTAAACTAAACGCACTCATGATAAACTTGTCTCGTGTTGTGACACAACGTCCTGAGGCGGGTGCGCGTATACGCATCCCCCCACTTCAGTCAGAACTGTGTCACATCGCGGGAGCCTCGAGTCGCTCGAGTCAACGCCACGGAACACGATCGCAAAATGGAGATATTAGTTCATAATTAATTGTATTTTATAGTTGTTTTGTTATAAAATGTGTTCACGAATAAGTACAAACGTTTAAAATGTAAATACTGTTGTTAAATCTTGTCGAAATCCTTGAATTTCTATAGTGTTAAAGATTATACCTATTATCTGTAGGTAGGTATGTTATTTCTGCAATCTTTGTATTACTGTGGTGTTAGTGGTTATACTTAGTTGTATAACCAAGTAATACAAAGATGTAGACGTCTTCTGGACGAAGAAAACGGTCACCGGTGAAGAAGTATCAGAGTCTGAAAATCATGATCCTTTTTCCGACGGGGATGGAGAATACGCATCCGACAGAAATTATGAACCCCCCAGAAGACGAGTCTGACTCCAGTGATAGTATTTTTGACACCAAGCCTCGATTTTCTCAAACTGGAAATCGAATGCGAAGGAGTTTGTCGACAGACGTCGGATGTCGACAGACGTAGTGTCATATAGCACCCCACAGAAATCGTGTGATATGTCACAACGTCGTCAGGCGGGGGGCGAAATTGTATGGGAAATTCATGTGTCATATTGCATAGGAATCTGCGGCCCGCCTCTCGACGTACTGTCCCGGAACGTGTTAAATTAATAATATAACCAGAATGCAGTCAAACAGGGCGCGAAAATTTTAAAAATTTACACAGGAATCGATGATATTATGATGATTGATGACATGAATTAATGATATTATGGTTATTGTTTTTTATGACATCAACAGACAGCAAAGAGAGGCGCTAATGAAATTTCCAGCTGTGTTTTCAAGTTTATAGAAGACACGGTGGATAATGGTGTCAAAGATTACCAGTTCAGGTCAGACAATTGTGGAGGCCAAAATAGAGACAGAATTGTATTCTTAATGTATATCTATAACAAACTATATCTATAACATACTTTGAACTAGCTAGTTCAAAGTTAGTTTCTATTAGTGGGTCCAAATGAAGGCGACAGTATGCACGCTATAATTGAAAGCCAGAAGAAAGACAGCTACAGCTTTATTTTTGCCAAATCCGATGAAAAGCCATACAAAGTTACTAAAGTGTCTCACTCACTTTAAATCAAAGCTATAACTTATAAACAACTGGACAACTACCAATGATGGATCAAAAATGCCTTGGAATAAAGTAACAGAAGAACTAGTTTAAGCGGATTATCCATATAGGCTGTTTTGTAAAACGAGATACCAAGATGTTGTTACAAGTCATTAGATTGTGTAAAGATATCAAAAGCTACACGAAATAGAAAAGAGTTAAATATTGACGTAGATAATATTTCTTTAGCTTATCAGATACCCATTCCTATTGACCAAAATAAGCACAAAGATTTGATGGATCTTTGTAAGACACTGGTAATTCCTAAAGAGTATCATTTATTTTATAATAATTTGATTTCAACGAACTCTTATGCAGCTAACGACAGCGATTCTGACTTATGATTATAGATATATGACTCTAATTTGTTAAAAGTGATATTTTTTGAGCATTAGAAATGCCAGACTGTTACGTTATTAATTTATTTCTCTTTGATGATGGAACATTGTTAATTTGTTAAATGTTGATTTGTTTTTACTTGTAGCTATAAAGAAATTCGTAATTAATTATAGCGAAAAAGAGGAATTTCATTTATTTTTTTATCAATTAATTGATTTCAACTAATTCTAATAAATAAATAACTAAATAAATATGCCTGGATTACTACGTTATTAATTTCTATAATTTTCACTATTGTTAAACGTAAGTTACCAATTGATATTTTTTAATAGCGATTTGTTCACGTTGTAGCGTTTAGTAAAGTTATTATGTTAAAAAGATATTCCTACTTAATTATGGCGAAAAATACATTGTGATTCTTCAAAATGAGTTGTTATTTGTTTCTTATTCATGTTCTTCTTCCTAGCTTTTATTAATTCCACACATCGAAAGGTATTACAAGAAAAAATTCCTAAAAATAAACTTCAGTAACATTTGTCCAGTATACGTTGAGGTTTCAAATATTAACTTTGCTAATTACTTTCCTAGTATAATGAGTCAAGTGACATAATTTCAGCATTTTATTATTTATTGAGATAGACAAACCCGAAAACAAACAAAAGTAAAATTAAATTAATAAAATGACAATCATTATTTCATGTGATTTTGTGTTAACGATAGATTTTGGTGAACAACGTACATAAATATAACTGGTAGTTAAACCATTTTACTATTGAGTCCCGCCGGCCGCGGCGTATACCCATTCATCTACATAAAATACCATTTAAGAACAAAAATCAGCAAAATCATTTTATACCAAAGGAAGGGCTTACAATTTTTATTAAAAAAACATTTACTTTGTTTCGAATTAATTTGATTTCATAAAAATATAAATGATTTGCCTTCAAATCCCTCTCCTGTAAAATTACTAAAATATCAGTTGACTCATTATACTTAGGAGGCATCGAATCGAAAGACCGGTTACACTTGAGCCTGGAGGTCAATAAACGCTATGTTTACGTGCGAGAGAAAAAATTGTATACGCTGTCCTAATTTGTAAACTACATATTTGAAATTAAAATAATAGGGGCGAATGAGTCTATGTGTTTTATTTATAAAGCCAAATTTCAGATTATATTATACCTACTCCTTTTTGTAATGCAAACTCTTCAGCTTTATAATATTAGTATAGATTAAGGGGCATTCACACGCTTGTTGCGTTTGTCACAAACACCGCAAACAGGAAACGAAGTCCCAAACACCAACTACAATCAGCCAACACAAACAGCCATCCACATGCTTGGCGAACATTTATAACATTCCGAATCGGCAAACATGGCGGATGACGAGCTTGTGGCAGCTATTACTTTCGGGTTGACAAATTTTTATTATAAGAAAAAAGGAAAAAAAGAAGAAAGCAAAGACGATGGTGGATGATTAAAATACATAGAAATCGTACAAGCTTTAGACCTATTATTTGGGCTTTAATTTTTATTTGCCGTGTTTTTTAATTTTACTTAAATTATTATTATTAAGAGACATCAATTATTATAGTACAATATTTAAATTAATTTAGACTTAACTTAGAAAAAAAAAATGTTGTGTGGTTTTATGAAACCACGGTAAAAGTGAAACTGTTCGAACGGTTCCGAACACTGCTTTGTGTAGCGCATGTCGCGTGTCGGTCGGCTGCCGGTCGGTATACCTACTCGGCAGCCGCGATACACGCGACATGCGCTACACAGACCAAAAAGTTTGAGACGATGTAATAAAAGTTTCACTTTAACAAATAAATAAGATTATAAATTATATACTAGCTGGCCCGGCGAACTTCGTACCGCCCAGTCAATGAATGTCGTGTTAGTTGTTACCACAGATCACAGAAACTAAAGGGTTGTTACCTTTGGACTATTGGGCTTGGAACTAATTTAGGCTTTGATGAATGAAATACAATGATACAAAATAAATATAGATATATAACAGCATTTTATTTCGATGAATAACACATAGGTATAAGTAAATAGAATAAAAAAAAACATTAATCAATGACATTAATTAGATAATTACTTCATACACGTGCCAGAGAAAAATTATTGAATTAAACTACGTTTTACAGCCTGGGATGCACTCGGATTAACTCTTTTTATTCTTTATCATCGTATTGCCTGTGATTATCTCAGTAAATTTTCGTGGATACCTTTTGGAACACTGGCTGTCAACCATGATTGGCGGTTGATGGTGCAACACGGTCCATGAATCATATTCGTGATTACAACGTAATGTCGGTCTGGATCAGGTTACAATCTCATCTATTTAACTGCCCGAATTCTTTCGACTAACCAAATTAAAATGTGTGCATGCTGCAAGCCTGATTTTTTTTAGCGCCAAAGAAGCGCCCCAAAAGAAGACGATGACTGCGAACTTTATGGAAAATTATTAGAAAAAATTTGAGGAATTTTTATGTATCTGCTTTATTTGCACTTTTCAATAATTGATTTAAAAAAAATGTAGACAATCGTTTATTCACCCTTTTTACTTTTTAATTATTTTACACAAAATATATTTTTGAACGCATGAATGTCAATATTTATCGTATTTGACAGGATTGACAACTAATGATTGACATGTACGAAAATCAAAATTTTTGGAAAATATTTATTGGTCTAGTTTTTGTTGTTTTTAGGATTTATTCTGCTATTCTGGGCGGAGACAAATCCAACAAATCTAAAATCATGAAAATTGGTTAAGCAGATCTCGAGTTATAAGTGTTGGAACATAAACGACTTTCTTTTATATATTTACTAGACTAGATTTCCGCCCGCGGCTTCGCCCGCGTTTGCAAAGGAAAACCCGCATAGTTCCCGTTCCCGTGGGATTTCCGGGATAAAAACTATCCTATGTGTTAATCCAAGTTACCCTCTATATGTGTGCTAAATTTCATTGTAATCGGTTCAGTAGTTTTTACGTGAAAGAGTAACAAACATCCATACATCCATACTTACAAACTTTCGCCTTTATAATATAAAATAATATTAATATATATGAGAGAAAACTATTAATGTATGATATAGACCTGTGATATAGACACATTGTTTATAAATAAAATAAACTCACATATGTCATAAATCTCACATTTGTTATATGTATTGTTTTTATTTTATATATATGTGTTATTTATTTATTTTATTTATAAACAATGTGTCTATATCATACATTAATAGTTTTCTCTCATCTGGTGAAAGTTCACGCAGCTTTTTGGCTACTAATTTTCCGTAAAGATCGCAGTCATCGTCTTCTTTTGGTGGTGGATGTCTTTTCCTTAAAATTTTGGTCAACTGACGAAATGCAGACGACATTTGCCGTTCCGCTGTGTCGGAAGCTGGACGACGGCGCTCTAAATAATTATTTTCAACAACTTCTTCAGTTTCTTCTGGCAATGTTCTCTGAAATACATAAATTATTTACTTCATTTTGATTGTTTTCAGATGCCAACAACGGCTGATGCTTGGATGAATATAGAAAGAGGGTATAGAAGAAAATTTCCACACTGTCTTGGTTCCATAGACGGCAACTCTGAAATCGCGAAAAAAAACAGCTGTTCCATACATGTTGGTTGAGTAGGTATTTAACTTTGCTATGGAACAGCTGTTTTTTTTTTCGCGATTTCCGAGTAGGTCCCATAATGAAAGTTACTCAGTATGTCGGGTACATTGACCTGCCGACAGGAAGTTCACTGATTAAATTCCACCCTGTATATGATAGTTTAAATTTAATTAAGAATTAATAAACCATAATGAAAAAATGTCGTTTTACTAACTTCCTTTGAATTAACGTTATTGGAGCAGTTATATACCGGTCCTAAAAATGACTCCATCAGGTCATAGGCAAACCAGACCGGTGTATAAACATCACTGGATCCTGAAAAAATAAAATTAAAATAAAATTTTGTTCGCAAGGAACATAGCAGGGGTGTTTAGCTTTAGACAAATATTTATTGATTATTTAACCCTTATTTAAACGCGAGCCTGTGGAGGAGTTAACAAAAAAGTAAGATACGTTCCTGAGTAATTTTGGGTCGTAGATTTCAAAAATACACACAAAAGAGGGGTTAGTGGGGGGAAGTAACCTTTTTTTGGTGGGAAGTATATATCCCGTCATCTGTTCTCTCTTGTAAAAATAAAATAAATAAAATAAAAATAAAAAAGAGTTTATTTTCTCACATTGGTTACATTAAATAAGTACACATTTCCATTACATATAAATAAGTGTGAGACTGGTGCCTAAACTAGGTAATAAAAATTACCTGTATTTTAGGTCACCAGGCCCCCACTCCTCACTTCGTTGGATCACATTTTATTTATTCTTGTTGAGAGAAAAGAAAAAACTAGAAATAAGAAAAACTACAAAGAATATAAAACCACTATTATACCAAAGCTCAGTTGTAACCACCAGTCCAGAAAGCAACGGTTTTGTATATTTTAAAAATGATATAATTATCATTGTGTTTATTTAGGCAAAATTATTTTCCCATTACACTTGCACTTAGCCCTACGACCAACGACGGGTCTTGGGATCGAATCATAGAGTATAGTAATATATATTGGAAAGATCGAATGACTGGATATATAAAGCCAGTCATTCACTAAGTCTAAGTCTAAAGAAATAAATAAAAAATACTTAATTTTAATGTATTTTACTTTCATTACTTAAGTATTACGTCCTAACAGTTAGCAATACCTCTGTATCCTCGTAATTCAAAGTAAGAAGCCATTCTTTCAAAACTAATTTTAGTTTATTTTTTGTGAGTGGATAAATGGATATTATTTGGGAAATTTTGTTGTACAGCCTTGGACCCATTACATAAGAGTGCCTACCCGCGATACAGGTTCTGCACGATTCTTGTTTAACTATTTTATTATTCCTACGTATAGTTGATAAGAGATTTTTATCATATTTTAAGTGTGCATGTGTACGAAGTATCATATTTAAGATATAAAGTTTCCGCACCGACAGGACTTTACAGTCAGCGTAAAAGGTTGGAAAGGTGGGAACTATAGCTCCCAGTGTCCATTATGACACCAATATTTAAAAAAACTAGCTATTTGCCCTGACTCCACTTGTGAATTAAATTTTATCGTAAAAAATTATATAGATCATATTTTTTAATAAAGCAGGTGAAAGTACTCCTCAATGCAAGTTTCTTTTACTAAGGGAAGAATTCGGGAATTGAAAAATGAATGACTTCAACATAAACAAGGCATTTTTCTAAAACAAAATAAAAGCGATAGGTAAATACTAATGGTCTAATGTATTGAGTTAAGATGTCTAATTATCTGATCAGGAAATCTATACATATAATAAATCTGTAGAAGAGTCAATTCTGTACATTGAAAATATTGAAAAAATAAATAGCAGGGGGTGTTACTGGATCGATACCAAACCCAAATATGTGATTAAAAAAATTTTTGTCTGTCTGTATGTGAAGACATCACGTGAAAACTAACGGTTCAATTTCGATGAAACTTGGTATAATTATACCTTATTATCCTGGGCGTAAAATAGGATACTTTTTATCCTGGAAAAATACGTAGAAAAAAATTAATCTTAATTTTTCAGTTTTATCCATAGACGTTGTTCTGTAGAACCGCGAACACACGTTGCGTATTATTATAGGCCTAGCTGTATTTGGGTCCAATAGATATTTATAAGATGTCATTGTCAGAGTTACTCAAAATGGAGAAATAAACCATCCACGCGAAGACCGACATCCGCGCGGACGGAGTCGCGGGCGGAAGCTAGTAACGAATAATAATAAATAAGTTGCTTATACCAACTAAAAAATATTTTTTAGACACACGGATTTTTTGAAAATAACGGTCGTTTTCGGCGGCAAAATCACGTCAACTGACTTTGACGTGTGTTTACCATGACATGTAATAATTCTCTGAAAAGTGTTTCCATGAAAAAAAGTTCTCTGAAATGTTAAGATTGCGTAGATAAATATTACACTGCATTAGGTTTAAGCCTTAGGTTTAAGCATATAAAAATAAAACACGATTTACTTCAATCTGAGATGTGGGAAGTATAGCTCCCAGCGTTATAATAAGGGTTAAACTCACCTGCACCGGACCGAATAGATTCTTTTTTTTCTTCAGATGTCTGCAGAACGTTACTATTAGTATGTCTTTTTTGGTCTTCAACTCCTTGACACTTTTATTCATTATAGTGCTGAGGTCAGTCCATGCATTAGTAACCTTTTGCCGATTTTTGTGATCGGCATCTTTGGGATTCCAAAGACATGGCTTATTTTTATAAGCCTCCAAAAATTTCACAATCATAGGTGCTGACCAATCAGACATTTTTTACGATTTACGTGTCAAAAGTGTAAGTAGCAAATAAATACGTCCGCCTCCCGCAAGCTCGCGCGCATACGTGGCGCATACCAGTTAGGAGTTAGGACTGTTGATAAAATATCGATATATCGAAATATCGATATTGACATTTCGAAATATCGATATTTATTACTAATATTTTTTTGGACGATAATATATTTCTGTAAAGTTGCATATATAGTAAATTATTTTTTGAAAAATAAGGTCATAAAGAAGTTTCACTTCTTACGTGTGTACACTAAGTACACGCAGACATTTTTTTCCCGTAATTTATATTTTAATCTACAAAATCACCGTAAACTTAATCGACCGTAATGATTTTAAAGTTAGGAGTTGCTTGACAATTTTTTATCATCTGAACGAGTTGCTTCTTCAATCAATCTTTTAGTGCCTAACAAACGTAGTAGCCAAACAAAGAGTATTTTTAAAAACTCTTACAGAAAAATATTGGTATACATACATTTGTCTTATTTGAATTTAAAAAATTATTACTAAGAATTACTTATAACCTACATTTCCATTCATCTATACATATAATAAATCTGTAGAATTGAAAATATTGAAAAAATAAATAGCAGGGGGTGTTAGGTACTGGATCGATACCAAACCCAAATATGTGATTAAAAAAATTTTTGTCTGTCTGTCTGTCTGTCTGTATGTGAAGACATCACGTGAAAACTAACGGTTCGATTTCGATGAAACTTGGTATAATTATACCTTATTATCCTGGGCGTAAAATAGGATACTTTTTATCCTGAAAAAATACGTAAAAAAAAATAATCTTAATTTTTCAGTTTTATCCATAGACGTTGTTCTGTAGAACAGCGAACACACGTTGGGTATTATTATAGGCCTAGCCGTATTTGAGTCCAATAGATATTTATAAGATGTTATTGTCAGAGTTACTCAAAATGGAGAAATAAACATCCACGCGAAGACCGACATCCGCGCGGACGGAGTCGCGGGCGGAAGCTAGTAATTTAATATAATAAATCTACAAGATTATAAATTATGTAATCATTTTTCAGCTGACTTACGATTTTTTTTAAATAAAGCCGATATATCAAAATATCGATATTGATATATTTTAAAATATCGATTGAAAATCCGATATTTTAAATAATATCAACACTCAACAGTCCTAATACGGAATACCAGTGGGTCGACGATTATATTCGTCAATACAGGAATATATAACCTTATAAAATGCATCAACAGCGTCATTGACAGTACCTGTATATAATAGCTTGTGCCAGTTAATATTTTTGACGTGACAACGTCTTATAATTCGATAGCCGGCTGCACGCACGAAAAAACATGAGTCATGCGGCGTTACCTCGCGCTCTGAGGCGTTCCGTAAGGGTGACAAATCAACATCGAGCTATGCTGCGCTGTACTGCGCTGTGCTGTGCTGTGTTTCTTAAGCTACGTTTTTTTAACAAACGATGCTGCGCTGTACTGCGCTGTGCTGTGCTGTGTTTCTTAAGCTACGTTTTTTAACAATCTAGCTAAGTAATCAGCAGCTCGTGTAGTCGTTTATCTCGTCAAATCTGACCCTATTTTCAAAAAAACGTAAACATTACGACATAGTTGAATCCGATGAAGATGAAAGTGAAGAAGAAGCGGATATGGATATTTTATGTGTTATTTTGTCGTTAAAAGAGTCCAGTCACGGTAGCTTGTTACCTCACACCACACGTGAAAAATACGGAGAATTTTAATGATTTCAATGCGGCGATGGAGGGGCACGCAGCGTGCTCCAAACCTAGCATAGCTCGACACATCACACAGCGCAGCATGGCAGAGCTCCATAAAAGTTAAAAACATAGCACAGTTCGGCACAGCGCGGCTCAGCACGGCGGTTAGCGCGCCTCGCTCGAGACTGCTGCGTTTTTAAACAGAGCGTAGCCTCACACAGCGCAGCACAGCATGGTTTGTTTGTATCCTCATTAAAATATTAAACGAGCGAGTTGACCAAACACAGCACAGCGCAGTACAGCGCAGCATAGCTCGATGTTGATTTGTCACCCTGGCTTGAAGTGCAAGCGAGAGCGCGGAACGAGCGACAAAGAAGCACAATCGGCCGTTGTCACGTTCAACTATCGTCAGTAAACCGACTTTACAGACAACCAATTTATTTAACATATAGTAAATTTGATCCCGTCATAATCGCCCTTAAAAAAATTCCGTACCACCCGGGTTTTACATTGTAAAGGTTTTATGTATAAATCATTAATAATACGTTCGAGTGGACTATGGTAAGGATCAATATTTACTAGCGGCTTAGAGCTTATGCTACAATGTAAGTGGGTATTAGACAGAACAAGGTCCAGAATATTACCGCATGTATTCTGAAAAAAGTTGTATTGCTTTAAACCCAGTAAGTTAAATCTGCCTAGTAAATTCAAAGCAGAGTTATAAAGTTCGGAGTTGCATTGTTTTGATATATAAAAGTTGTCATTTTTCCAACTAATAAAAGGAAGATTGAAATCGCCGGTAACTAAAAAATTGTGATTATTACTGTAAAAATCCTTTAAGGCGTTATCAAAGTCTTTGAGTAAATGGGGAGCGTCAGAATTAGGTGGTATGTATACTGCTATAATGTGTAGGTAAATCTTTGCTACTTACTATAGTGTGAACTGGTATTAAAAGAGGATTTTGGAATAGTTAGCCAAATACTCTCCGATTGTGTGCAAAGTGTAATATGACAAAAAGCCGAAAGACTTTTTTTGACACATATTAACACTCCTCCACCTCTCTTTTTATGTTTTCGGTCGTATCTAAATACGTCATAACTACTAGGTACTTTCAATATTTTTATAAAGTAAATGTAATTTAGTGCGCAAACCACGAGCATTCTGATAATAAATACTAAGAGTATTTAATACTACCATTGAATTCAGTTAAGAATAAAAGAATAAAAATAAATAAAATAAACGCTGATGAGAGAATAATATAGCAAGAATGTCGTGGTTACGCAAAATAAATTTCGGTGCAACTTTATGTTTTAAAATGTTGCAGTACAATATAAATATAATAAAAAGTAATTGTATCGTTAGAAAATACGTTGTACACAAATAAATCATAATATTGAGGGTAGTTTCAAATAGGTAGTGCATTATAACTATGCAGTGTTTTAAAATGTGGACATGCTAACAGGGATAATAAACACTTGGTATTAAATAATAGATATAAAACTGTATAAGTTTCAAAATTCATATAATTATAGTTTAAATTGTGTATGAGTAGAAAGTTATAGTGTAATATATTGTTGTATGTGTAAAATTTGTAAAGTGAACTGGTATATCTTAACCTCTTGAAATAAATCTTGAAACGTAACAAAAGGCATGTGAACAAAAGTTTACATTTTAAGATTTGCCTAAAAAATCCAACAAATCATTTTCAGAATTAATAGCTTTTTGTGGAGACTTTTCGTTGCGACGAACATAAATAATACAGTTTCTCACCCAAACGTATTTAATATTGTATTCTTTTGCGCGAAGTTTGCAGTTGTTCAATAGGATTTTATTTGCATCGTTAACAAAAAATTTTGTCGCGTTGTCGGTGTAGTTGAGATCACTCGCGTTAAGTCCCTTCTGTAATCTGTTTGAATAATTTGAATTTAGCCAATAGATCGTCTTTACACCTTCTGTTTTTGAGCTTGGCGATAATTTTCCTAGAATGACCTTGTTTTTGTCGAATCGACTGCACCCTCGTAATGAACTCGATGTCTTCTTGCGCAAGAGTGGACCCGATAGTTGAATATAGATGTAGAAGTATCTCAACCAAATTTTCATTCGACTTTTCGGGAATGCCCACCAATTCTACGTTTAAAAAACGTGATTTTTGCTGCGTAGATTTGAGATTATGATATCTTTTTTAGCAAGTTCTGAATTGATATTCTGAATTTGACTGCCTAAACTTACTATTTGAGCCTTAGACTTTTTTAACTCGTCTTTTAGGGATTCTACCATATTTAATTTCAAATCAATGTCGGCTAGTCTAGTGAAAATCTCCTTCATTACATTGGCATTTAACTTTGTAGTTAGTTCGTTTACTTCAAAACGCAATTGAGATACATTCTCAGGCAGAGAGGTTAATGGTGCGAGCATCTCTTCTATTCTATTTAATTGAACTTGATAAGGCGCTGGCTCTTCCTGCACAGTAATATTCTTTGAAGCGGTATTAATTGGTTGCGGGCTCTTTCTGCAGTCTGGACACGTCCATGATGATTGCCTGTTACCCAAGCGTCGCCAACCAATATCCGTTAAGCTGACACAGTAGAAGTGGTATGTCATGCGGCAAAGTGAGCACTGGGCACCATCCAAAATATTTTCATCGCAGCGTTTGCATAAATTATCCATACCAAGGGTTTGTAATCCCGGAAGATGCACGGACTGGTGATGACGTTGTGTAGATAAGAAATCGCCGGCAGTGTTCGTATGAATATACACTGGTCAATACGTTAATTGCGTATGAATGTTCGAATTTAACACTGAATTCACTTTTTAACTGGATATAATATTGAAGTGTTTGTGCAAAGTTGTAAACGTTTAACTTTTACGAGAAATTTAACGGTAAGAACGTCTTTGTCACAGTAGGTTGACAGGTTATTTATGCGTTACATAAAAATCTCCTACTTAACATATAGAAAAGTGTCAAATTATATTTAGAGTTCAAATTTATATAATCAATCTTACCGAACGTTGTGTCTGGTGTCGGGTTTAATCCATACTATTATTATAAATGCGAAAGTAACTATGTCTGTCTGTCTGTTACTCAATCACGCCTTAACTACTGAACCAATTGGCATGAAATTTGGTGTAGAGATATTTTGATACCCGAGAAAGGACATAGGATAGGTTTTATCCCGTAAATCCTACGGGAACGGGTTTTTCTTTGAAAACGCGGGCGAAGCCGCGGGCGGAAAGCTAGTAATCTTATAAATAAATCCCGTTTAAAATCCGATTCATTTTTTAAAATCCACTTTTATAGAATAAGACAAACAACACTGCTAATTAAGTACGAATTTTATAAAGGCCAGAGTTTTTGCTTGAAATTTTTATAATGATTAAAACCATTCTTAGACTATGTTCAATGTTCGTAGTTAATAACATCCTAACAGGTTTTAAACGTAATTACTGTGTATAAATATCTTAAGATTATTATTTACATAGGATATACGCTATCTCATAGCATGTTGATAATAATAATAAATGATTGCATAATTTTGTACTGCATTATTGATAATATACATAATAATATATGCAAAGATTAAAATGACTATTAAAAATTACATACTTATGTATAATCAACAATAATTAGCATTTAGCATTAAAAGTAGTGGATATTTATACCCCCATCTGTTTATCAGATCAGATTACAAAGATCCTTATATCACTTATATTTTGTTTATTTATAGGGGCATCCACACGCTGGCTGTTTGTCACAAACACCGCAAATAGAAAACGAAGTCCCAACAACCACAACACCCAACATAAACAGCCATCCACGTGTTTGGTGAACGTTCATAACCATGAATAACATTCTGAATCGGCAAACATGGCGGACGACGAGATTGTGGCAGCTATTACTTTCGGGTTGACATATTTTTATTATAAATTAATGCAAGAGAAAGAAAAAAAGGAAAAAAAGAAGAAAGCAAAGACGAATGTGGATGATTAAAATTTAAAATACATAGAAATTGTACAAGGTACTGCTTTAGACCTATTATTTGGGCTTTAATTTGCCGTGTACACTGTACACGCTTTATATTAGCTCCACCTGTATGTTTGTAACCGACTTCTTTGGGCGCGATTTTGACCCACTTTAAACCAAAGAATACTTATATACTCTAAAAAAGAGCTTTAAACGGCCAGTTTCGTTCAAACTTTGTAGATTTATTGAGGACCGACGACAATTATACACTAATTTGAAAAAAAAATTCTATTTTTTAGTTCGGTTTTCTATAAAAAGCGTGTTTTTTAGTTTTTTTAAACTATTATTATTTAATTTTACTTAAAAAAGTTTTTGTTCGTTTCAGACAATTTATAGAAGAAAAATTTAATGAGCTTCTTTACGAACCATCAGGGGAGTTTCATAACTTCTGCCGCATGAGTTTCACAGATTTTGAGTATTTGCTAGACAAAATTTCTCCTCTGATTTCGAAACAAGATACGGACTTCAGGGAAGCTATACCAGCGAAATATCTTAGCAATAACATTAAGGTTTATCGCAAGTGGTGAGTGGTGACAGTTATAAAAGTTTACACTATTTATTCAGTGTTATAAAAATTTCAAAAATTATACCTGAAGCACAGGCAATTAATGATGTTCTAAGAAATGAAATAAAGGTGAGTTGTTTTTATAATTATTTATTTTTATTATCAATAATTTGAAATGAAAAATAATTTTTCATTTCAAATTCTAGTCAAATTCAAGTCCAGTCCTAAAGTTAAAATGTCCAGTCCTAAAGATAGTAATTTTTCAAAAATTACTATCTTTAGGACTGGACATTTTAAAGATCTACTCAAGATTATGTTTTACTTGGCTTTATTTTTCATGATTCTTGTAATTAGAAAAAACTTATAAAAGTGGTCGTATTGTATTATCTCAATTTTCACAATCAAAGTCTTCATAGACTTAAGACCACATTAAGACTTCAGTAATCAGCTGTGCGCGATTACGCATGGCCGCATATTTTGTGACCGCTGATTTAGTGCCGAGGACAATGACCTCTGATATACTTAAGTGCGAGAACTGTAACATCGTGATTAATGAATTATTATCGTTTCTAAAAAATGTACTGGATTACATGGATGAAGACAGTATTCATCAGCTGTGTACCTACTAGTTCGTTTTCGGCTGACAAGATTGCTAAAGCTAAGTCGTTATTATCTGCATCGCTACCCAACGCTAGAAAGCTACCACCTCTTAGAAAAGAACCAAGCAAGAAAATGTCCCGAGACCTGGATCATTGGATGACATTATAGACTGCATTTTGAAAAATAATAATTCGGAATGTTTCCCTATATTCGTTGCGAAAGAGCTGCATAAACTCCCGCCAGTCACTTTTGATTATGTCGATGCAACACGAATCCTCAAGGATATCTTAAATATGTACTCACAAACGAAACTGAATTTATTAGAGGAGAATGTTGTAACCGTTGACAAAAGAGAATGACCACGGGTAGTATCGGTAAAATTTTAGTTGTGCCACGTATTCGTGATATTGTTAATTCCTATTTGTATTTATAATAATCATATGGGTATATCTATTAAGTCTTAATTTTATAATACCGGATAAATTGAAACAATAGTAAAAGTTTGTTTTTTGAAACATGTAGGTATGACCACGGATGGAATCGGTAAAATACTAGTTGTGTCACGTGTTCGTGATATTGTTAATTCCTATTTGTATTTATAATGATCATATTTATCACTATTAAGTCGTAATTATACCGAATAAATAGAAATAAAAGTAAAAGTTTTTGTTTTGACACATATATCTATCTCTCTTGCAAGCGTCATAATTATTATTATGTTCCTATTTGTAATTAATGTGTTCGACGTTATTTATTTTGAAATAATGTTTATTACGATTTACTTTTCACATTTGTCTTGTAAATTAAAATATTACCTATGTAATAAATGTTAAACTTAACGTTCATCGTTAGTTTAAACTCGATAAAGTATTTTTTGAAGTGTTGAATAAAACCATTGTTTTATTTTTATTGTCGCGAACTGCGGCTTATTTACATAAAAACTTTAATCATATCTAAAAGTACTAACATCAAGCTTTAAATTGAGCTATATTTTATCTTGACACAATAAGTTTGATTGCGATACCAATACCAAGTGCCATAGTCACTTGAGCAATCTCCTATAACACACTGAAGCTGAAAGGTAGACAGCATTCGACACGGCTCAACAACAGATTCCTGCAGGAATATAAATACAATCAATTTTCACAATCAAAGTCTTCATAGGCTTCTTTTACACGGTTTGTTTCTGTTCTTTGGGAAATCAACTCATTGGATATTATTTGAATGGTAGGAGTAAAATTTGACGAGCCCGATTGGTTGAAATAAACGTGATTTTGAGAAGTGAATAGTGTGGCTAACACACAATATTTTAGTGTATGTATTTTATCGTGTATATATTACACATAACAAGTATTTAAATATTTTATTTCATATTTATATTCGTATTTAATTATAACACAAACATTCATCACACAAAAACACAAAAAATACAGACATATGCATTACACTCATACAAAATAATTATAATATTTATTATTCCATGACATAGTCGCGGTATTCGCGTAGTATGCGTGTCGCGACAAAAATATCACGAATCGAGCAGGTAGATCGATATACTTTATCATCAAGCTTCTTCACAATTTAAAATAAAACTGGTTTGATCTTTTATCATTGAATGCGCTTATTGTCAGTCTTTTTAATTTGTACTAGCTGTCCCGGCGAACTTTGTACCGCCCTGTCAATTAGGCTGGTTCACACTTTGATTAGTGTGAGTGCAGGTGATTAGTGCGAGTGCAGGTGTGTAGTGCGAGTAGTGTCCAATTGACTGCGAGTGCAGGTGATTAGTGCGAGTGCAGGTGTGTAGTGCGAGTAGTGTCCAATTGACTGCGAGTGCAGGTGATTAGTGCGAGTGCAGGCACGCTGCGAGTGAGGGGGAAGGGAGGGCGCGCGGGACGTGGCTACTCGCAGTCCACTCGCAAAAAAATAGAACACGCTTCTATTCACTTTACTACACAGCCTACTAAACACTCGCACTAAACAGTCGCTGTCCACACGTAGTACTACTCATCACCTGCACTCGCACTAATCAAAGTGTGAACCAGCCTAATGCCTGGTTCACACTTTGATTAGTGCGAGTGCAGGTGATGAGTAGTACTACGTGTGGACAGCGACTGTTTAGTGCGAGTGTTTAGTAGGCTGTGTAGTAAAGTGAATAGAAGCGTGTTCTATTTTTTTGCGAGTGGACTGCGAGTAGCCACGTCCCGCGCGCCCTCCCTTCCCCCTCACTCGCAGCGTGCCTGCACTCGCACTAATCACCTGCACTCGCAGTCAATTGGACACTACTCGCACTACACACCTGCACTCGCACTAATCACCTGCACTCGCAGTCAATTGGACACTACTCGCACTACACACCTGCACTCGCACTAATCACCTGCACTCACACTAATCAAAGTGTGAACCAGCCAATAGATCAAGAGCCCACGACGGCCAGACATTCCTTTATTAATTTCTGAAAACACGCGTAAACACAAACATTTGAGGAATTTTTATGTATCTGCTTTTATTGCACTTTTTAATATTTGATTTTAAAATAAATACAAACAATATTTATTCACCCTTTTTACTTTTTAATTACAGTAAAAGTTCCTTATTCGCGGGGTATACGTTCCATAAATATGCCGCGAATACAGAAACCGTGAATACGGAATGGTAATTTATATGGGATTATAGGGGATACGTTCCTAGGTGACGATTGAGATTTTTTTCATGACGAAAGTTTCGACGAGTTTCGACTCGAAACTCGTTTCTCATTTTTTTTAGTTGACAATATAAACTAGGAAGAGTGCAGTAGACGTTACTCGAACACAATTTTTGTAACTAATGTGAAAGACGAAACATAAACACGCAAAGCGGCTTTTACTATAAACGGAACTACATTTAAAAATATATTAGTCAGTTCTTTAAAGAAACGAATCTTCAATGGCGGCGCTTCTCATTCCCTCTCGCTCACACACGGCCGTACGGTATGCAAAAAAAATAGGGTAAAGTAAAATGTATTTAATTTTCCCTGTTATAATTTTTGGAAGAAGTGTACAAATACAACCCTCGAATTTAAGGTTTTTGTGGGGGGGAGGGGAGGGGGGAGTGGTGGGAATCCCTCCTCCAAAGGGGGGGGGGGGGTGAGGAGTCACTTAGTTTCTGAGATATTGGAGTTTAAAGTTTTGAGAATTGCCTTGAAATTGCAAAAAAAAAATATGGACAAGAAATAATATGAACTTTTCACAGTAATATCACCAAGTTTCAAATCGTGGGTAATTATTGTACCGGCGAGCCTAATTTTTTTTTTTAGTTTGTAACATTTTCGCCATTTATATTTAGAATGACAATTATGTATTTGCTATAGTAAATAATATTTTCTTTAATAATATATTCTTTGGGGAAAGTTGTTCAGTTTATGGGCTAATTACGAGACTACGAGTATTAATTGGGATTTTGTTGCGTTCTGTATATGTCATTTGATAGTTCATATAAATACACAAATATCATAACAAAACAGTTTGTCAACAAACAAATTAAAATAATTAACAAAATAATAAATAAAATAATTATCAATTTACGTTATTTTTATTTTCTTTTTTGCTGATCCTACCATCTGTCAAAGTCAGCTTTGGCCGCCATTGAAGATTCGTTTCTTCATTGAACTAGCTAATACTTTATTTATTGAGTTATAAGGTTGCTTCCATTCTGTTTATTTACATTCTCAAAAACATCAATCGCGGCAAAGGCGGCTTGCGACAAAGGTGGCTTGTGTCAAAGGCCTCGGCGATATCATTTAACAACATAATATGTACTTTAGGCAAACTTGTAATAAGATCTATTTTACTTTCTTATTAGTCCATTTGACAAGGATATTGGGTTAGATACCTATTGGAATAATTTTATTATTATGTATGTACTTATTAAATCCGCGAATAAAAAAATTTTTAGTCGCGAATATAGAAATTGGGTCGCATTTTTTTAAACCGCGAATAGTGAAAACGCGAATAAAGGAAGCGCGAATAAGGAACTTTTACTGTATTTTACACATAATACATTTTTGAACGCATGAATGTCAAACATTATTCTCCGTATTTGACAGGATTGACAACTAATGATTGACATGTACGAAAATCAAAATTTTGTGAAAATATTTATTAGTCTAGTTTTTGTTGTTTTTATGATTTATTCTTCTATTCTGGACGAAGACAAATCCAACGAATCTAAAACCATGAAAATTGGTTCAGCAGAACTCGAGTTATAAGTGTTGGAACATACAGACTTTCTTTTATATATATAGATTTTTTATATTCAAAGTGTTTCTTGTGTCTGTTAATTATTATACAGAATCCTTTCTCCTTCTATGTGGAGTAATAAACAATTAAATTGTGAGTGTGTGTTTAATTTGTGCATCACTAAAAGGTACTGTACTTTCACATAACTATCTACACGCACCCCACAAATTGTTGGGGTGAATTGATTACCAATGGTAAATCTGTGACGTTTGGGCGGTTGATGGGTGGTTTGAACCTACTTTGCCAAAGGTTCAGAATACCAGGTTTCGGAAGATGACGATCGGTATGGAGCCGATGGTGAATTATTTGGCAAAAGTTCGGAATATGATGTTTGGGAAGTTGATGGTCGTATTGAAATTGGTGAAGTTTTTGGTAATAAAAAAAATCTAATTTCAAATTTTATTTATTTTTCACAAAATTTTTACAAACTTTTACATAAAATGTAAATCCCTGGTTAACCCACTAGGAAAACCTGTGCGGGGTCAACCAGTGACCTCCGTCGGCTTTGCATATTTTTAACAATATAATTTGTATTAAGAGACATCAATTATTACAGTACAATATTTAAATTTAGTTAGACTTAACTTAGAAAAAAAAAATAAGATTATAAATTATAATATATATATATATATATATATATATATATATATATATATATATATATATAGGGGCTGAGTGGGGAGATGAACATGGGGTTTGTCGGTTAAAGAGCCTCTCTTTGATTTTATTTATAAACAATGTGTCTAAGTATATTATACATAAATAGTTTCCTCTCATCTAGTGAAAGTTCACGCAGTTTTTTTGCTAGTAATTTTCCATAAAGTTCGCAGTCATCGTCTTCTTTTGGTGGCGGTGGTGGATATTCCTTCTGTCTTTTTCTTAAAATATTGGTCAACTGTCCAAATGCAGACGACATTTGCCGTTCCGCTGTGTCGGAAGCTGGACGACGGCGCACTGGTTTTGGTGTAGGGAGAGGCTGCTCTAAATCATTATTTTCAACAACTTTATTTTCAACAACTTACGTACTTACATACATGTTGGTTGAGTAGGTATAACTTTGCTATGGAACAGGTGTTTTTTTTTCGCGATTTCCGAGTTGGTCCCATAATGAAAGTTACTCAGTATGTCGGGATGTCAGATGGGATTACAACCATAATGAAAAAAAGTCGTTTTACTAACTTCCTCTGAATTTACGTTATTTGAGCAGGTATATACCGGTTCTAAAAATGACTCCATCAGGTGATAAGCAAACCAGACCGGTGTATAAACATCATCGGATCCTGAAAAAATAAAATTAAAATAAAATTTTGTTCGCAAGGAACATAGCAGGGGTATAGAACATAGCAGGGGCATAGCATGGTGTTTTGACAAATATTTATTGATTATTTAAACTTACCTGCACCGGACCGAATAGAATCTTTTTTTTTCTCCAGATGTCTGTGGAACGTAGCCATTAGTATATATCTTTTTTGCTCTTCAACTCCTTGACACTTTTATTCATTAAAGTGCTGAGGTTAGTCCATGCATTAGAAACCTTTTGCCGATTTTTGTGATCGGCATCTTTGTAATTCCAAAGACATGGCTTATTTTTATAAGCCTCCGAAAATTTCAAAATCACAGGTGCTGACCAATCAGACATTTTTTACGATTTACGTGTCAACGAAAAAGTGTTGCAAATAAATACGTCCGCCTCCCGCAAGCTCGCGCGCATACTGATCGCTGCCTCGATGATGTGCGATATGGCTTAATAGTGCAAATTTCCGCCTGCGATTGCACTCTTTCTAGTTTTCCTGCTGTTTAGGTTTTTTATTCCAAGCACACGGTTCTATACATTTGTTAGCTCTATGATAAAATCGCGCGTGGTAATAACAAAGACTGTCGGCGCTCCGCGGCTCACGCCGTATCATGTTTCGTCCACGGGATCTTGAACTAGAGCGATTACGATATTTATAATTTCGTTTTTTATGTTGCAATCTATGAATGTTCTGTAATTCCATCACTTGTAGAGTCAATTGAGCTATTTGCTCTTGCAGCACGGAAACGATATCAGCTGACGTCGACGGTTTGCTACTAGCCTCCGATATTTGATTAGGTCTTATATTTTCCATAATTTTGTCTGCAATCGTAGCTAAATTTTCCAAATCTTTTACGTCGGTAACGGCGAGGACGGAGCGTACTGCAGCTGGAAGATGACCCTGCCACATGATACTCAGCGTTTCATCGGGAATTTTTCCGCGGGCCAAATCTCGCATGCGCCTCAAGAGTTGAGAGGGTTTTTCGTCGCCAAGGTCGATTTCGCTCAAAAGTTTTTGGAGTTGCCGGTTTTCTGATTCTTCATACACTGCTAATAATCTTGCTTTTAAGGTGTCATATTTCTTCGTTTGGGGCTGCTGAAATAATATGACGTCACTTACTTGTTGAATGACGTCTTTTCCCAATTTCGTGACGACTAAGTTAAATTTCGCCTCGTCGCTTGGTTTTTGTTTTTTTAGGTGTTAAGATGGCTTCACACTGCACAAACCATAAGCGAGCTTGATCGCACCAAAATTCCGGTATTCTAGATGATACTGTTACTGTTGCTAACTCGGACGCTGGGCTTGCTGACGGAGCTCTATTTTCAGTTGTCATTTTTATATTCCAAAACCAAATTGTAGCGGCTTTATATATTTCGGATAACGGAAATGAAACAACGGATGACAACCTCTTTATATTGGAGCCAATTTACGACTGAAGTACAATTAGTAGAATACATATTAATGTTACATGATGCCTGACCTAATAAGTAACTGTAATGTGCTGACGGCACCACAAATTAAATTGAATTGATTATTTAAATTTATCTGCACCGGACCGAATAGAATCTTTTTTTTTCTTCAGATGTCTGCGGAACGTAGCCATAAGTATTTCTTTTTTGGTCTTCAATTCCTTGACACTTTTATTATTCATTATAATGCTGAGGCGAGTCCATGCATCATTAACCTTTTGCCGATTTTTGTGATCGGCATCTTTGGAATTCCAGAGACATGGCTTATTTTTATAAGCCTCCAAAAATCATTTATTATATCGTCGTACGAAATCTTGTTGATTAGCTCTGATTCTATGCACAATAGAGCTAAAGCGTTTAGCTTTTCTTGACTTAAAGTCGATCGTAGGTAGTTCTTTACTCTCTTCAAGCAAGAGAAGCTTCTTTCACCTGAACAATTTGCCGCTGGTGTACAAAGAGCCATACGAAGTGCTATATCCAAGTTTGGATAAATGTTTCCTAGATTCTGTTCTTGTAGGAATGAAGACAGACTTATTAATGATCCAGAAATTGGTTTTATTAAAATTCTTTCAGACGAAAGGTAGCTTTGAAAGTGTAGTAATTCCTGAACTAAGTCTGTTTCTAAATCATTAGGATACATTACTTTTTATAAAAAACTGGCTTTTTCTGTCAGAACTGATGGTAACAACTCATTCATTTTGGTAAGAAATGAAAATTTTTCGTTAAATCCTTGATAAGCCTCTTGCCGTTTTGCTAACTCGGATATAGTCTATCTATGACAACGAGAAACGTATTAAGCCTGAAGTGATCACTCGCAGCTATTCCAATATCTTCATCTGGTGTCTCATGAAATCTTTTTTTCTTTTTGGTTGTCTTTTTTTCATCTCTTTTGTATGTTCTTTCGATACACTTAACTCGATCGCCTTTTCTTCGAAGTACTTGAAATACTAACGATATTAACGATAGCTTCCCGCAAGTTATCGTTAATTTCTCACAGCGCTGGATCTTTGTTTAGACTTATGGTTGATTGTATTTCCACGTTACTTGTACTTGACGTCTGATTCTGAGACATATCTTCAACTGTGAGGCTTATAGATGATTCCTCTTTTGCCTCTCTATCAAAAACATGAAGATCTGTTTTTTCAAAATCAGAATGTTTAATGGGCAACGGTTGTTCTGGAACTGCGGAATATATTATATATAGGTTTAGAGACATTTATTTTCAAAGAATTTTACAATTCACTTAATTCTAAAGTTTCACAGTATTTTACAAAGTTGTACACCTTGACAAAAAAAATTAAAAAATTTGCGGGTGAGTGGAGATTATTTTGTGCAATAATATCGTCTTATGACGGTTATGGCTGTGTTCGTGAGGAATGTTTACACGGATATAAAGCAACTAAATGTGACATCGATTGCATGAACTAAAATAAATATTAATTGTAAGTTTATTTAAAAATTAGAGATTAAATAGTAATTTAGTGTTGATTTAGCTATTTAAAGTAATTTAATTAATACAATCTTGTTTTTTTTTTTTTTTTTAAATATGTATAAGTATAATTCATAATATGATGTAATGATTTTTACTCTTTATTTTAAAATAATCATAAAATATATACTTTTTATGTTATATTTAACACTTTATATTAGTTATATTAATTTATTTTTTGAAGTAATTTTACTTTTGATTTTTTTTTTTTAAACTAGGTAAGTAAGTATGTGATCGTTGTTATTTTTATTTATATTGCTGATTTTATTTTATTCACTTATATTTTTAAGTTGTAATTTGTATACACGATAGTTATTTCAGGGCATATTTTCATTTTGTAGTATATGAAGTTTTAATTTCTTTTTGAATAATCCTAATGATTTTACTTGTTTTATATCTGTAGGTAGGCTATTATATATTTTAACTCCGTCATGAAGTAAATTTTTTGAGCCATAGTAGGTACGGGCTGGATGGATATTTAGGTGGTCAATACATATATTTTGTCGTAGATTAGAATTTCGCTTCCTCTTAGTTAAAGTGATATCTGTATGAATTTCCTTATTAAACAATTTTCGTATCAGAATACAAGTATTATAAACGTAAATTTGCGAAATATCCATTATTTTAGTGTCTTTATATATTTTCTTTGTTGGAGTGAGATAATTATAGCAAAAAAGGGTTTTTATTAATCTATTTTGGGCTATTTGTACTTTGTTCATGTTAGTTTTAGCGGATGTTCCCCATATCGGTATTAGATAATCTAAGTGGGATTTAATTAAGGAGTTATAAATTGTATATCGAACAGTATTTGGAAGACATTTTGCAAATCCTCTTAATGCACCAGACAATGAAACTATTTTTTTCCTGACTTTTTCAATATGCGGTTTCCAGGTCATATGACTATCCAATACTAGACCCAGATATTTTTCTTCATTAATCTGTTTAATTTGTTGATTATTTATAAAAAGAGGGGCATGTGTTGGAACTTTTTTAGATTTAGGTGAGAATATAATATAATTAGTTTTTTCAACGTTAATTGTCAGTAGATTATTTTGTAGCCAAGTGTTAAGGAGGGTCATATCGTGTTGAGCTTCCGATATCAAAGAGTGTATTGACTGTCCATAGTAGAATAGGCTGGTGTCATCAGCATATAGACTTATGTCACCTTTGAAGGGAAGCTCGTATACGTTGTTTATATATACTAAGAACAAAAGTGGACCTAGAATAGAGCCTTGTGGTACTCCATAACATATCGGCAAGGGATCACTTTGACATGATCCAATTTTGACAATTTGACAACGGTTTGCGAGGTAGGATTTAATTAATTCATGTGCTGTTCCCTTGATACCAATGCATTGAAGTTTTGTTAGCAACAAGTCATGGCTCACGGTATCAAACGCTTTTTTTAGGTCCACAAAAATGCCGACCGCGATATTTCTATTGTCTAAATTACTAATAAGTTTTGTTATAAGATCTGACGTGGCTGAGAGAGTATTGGATTTGGGACGGAAGCCGTATTGTTTCTGATAAAGAAAGTTGATTGAGTCAAGGAATTTTTTTAATTGAGTATGCAAGACCCTTTCAAAAATTTTTGATATAACAGATAGGACAGAGATTGGTCGGTAATTGTTAGGGTCTGTTTTGCTACCAGCTTTAAATATAGGTACGACTTTAGCAATTTTTAGAGAGTTTGGAAATGTTCCTTCTGATAGACATTTATTTATACAACACGCTAGATCATGGCTTATCAAGTCTTTGATACATTTTAAGGCTTTAACGCTAATGCCATCTAACCCTGAGCTGGTATTTGAGTTTAGCGAGTTAATAATGTTTTTAACTTCCTCAGCGTTAGTGGGATTAAACTGGGTGAATGAATTTTTGCTATCTAATGTCACATTAAGTTGATAATTCTGGGTTTTAGGAATTTGATTTGCTAAAATCGAGCCAACCGAAGCAAAGAACATATTAAAACACTTACAAATTTCCTTTTCATCACTTATTAAGCCGGTAGGGGTATTGATCTGTGGAATGACAGTATCCTTTATGCTATTCCTAGATAACGAGTTTATAAGGCTCCACATTTTCTTTGGTTGTTTGAGAACTTTATTAAATTCCTTTGTATAATATTCGTTTTTTGTTTTCTGTATTTTTGCAGTTACTTGATTTCTCTTTTTTTTAAACTTCTGTTCAATGCATTTATTATCTTTGTTCATTTTGTGCTCGTAGTAAATTTGATTTCTGTCGTTGATTTCTTTAATGATATCTCTGTGTATCCAGTCTTGTCTTGGTTTGTTGAGTATTTTTGATTTTATGACTTTGTTTTTATTGATTGCTTCTTTTAATCTTAATTCCATTTGTGAATATTCTAAATTGTTATTGTAGATAGGGTTATTTTTTATGTATAAGTATAATTCATTGTAATTTAGTGCTTCATATTCTATTTTTTTAAATAATTCAGGTTTATATTTTTTTACTTCTAAAAATATCTGTTTATGATCTGACATTGCTGATTCAACAATGGCAAGGTGGAAATCGTTTTGTTTCACATTTGTGGCAACATGATCTAGAATTGATTTTGTCGTATTGGTTTCTCGTGTACAGTATGTTTCATCAATCTTGTTTAGTAGTTGGAAGCCATTTATCTCAACCAAGTCCTTGTAGGTATTATTAGTCCGATCCAAGTTTAATAAATTTATATTGAAATCACCAAATATGATGGCTCTGCTACTTTTTTGAAGTTGTATTCCAAAGGTTTCGAAAAAATTTTGTAGTGTAACTGGATCCGGTTTACGATATATAGCACCTATGTCCAATGAATAGTTATAGAGGTGGACCCAGAGATAATGGTTATCAAGTAATACTAGATCGTGACATTGATTGTGTTGGAGATTATTGTGGACAAAGATTGAGACCCCACCTCCTCTACTATTTGACCTGTGATTATAATAGTGCTTATATCGTGGAAGTTGGAGTCGTTCACCTTCATCCTTTGTTTTGATCCAAGTTTCAGTCAATATGATTACGTGTATTGTATATTTAAATGACTCTATCACACATCTCAGTTCATCTAATTTACCTGGTTTAACAATACTACGTACATTTGCATACATAAATTTCAGAGATTTATTCGAAAATTTAATTTCACCATAGTTATTGGTTAGTTGGTATGTCAGGTTATCGATAGTCGGGTTGGTTAAATCTTCTGTTCTTTTAGATTGATCTAGTTTTTTGAATCCGTTTCAACGATTTTAGGGATGCCTTTAATATATTTTATACTTAAGTTTTTTATTCCCTCGTCCGTTTTTTGTTTGAGTTCATCTTTTAGAAGTTTTAGGTATGCTCGTTGCTGTGGAGTTTGGTCGGAATAAATCCCAATTTCTTTTCTACAATTTTTGTGCTTATTTCTTAAAATTATTTTAACTGGTTCTTCTGTTGAAAAACATACTTTTAGTGGTCGACATTTGTTCGGTATGAATTTTCCTAGTCTTATTGTTGCTACTGGATCTGGGCTACACGGTATTATGTTTTTTAGAAATTGTATTACATTTTTAGTGTCAGAAGCTTTTCTTGTTGTTGTCTCGACAGCGTCACATTCAGGTAAGTTTGTAATTATTAAATTTTTGCTACGTTTTTGACGCTCATGTATTTCAAATATAATCTCTTCCTGGTTTGAAGCTTGCTCGAAGTTATTTATGTGGAGCGGTAGGTCTTTTAATTTAGTCTCAATACCATTAAGTCGTATTTCGGTATCAGAGTTCTTATTTAGAAGCAAATTAACATTAGTTTTAAGCGAAGTCTGCTCCATTTTCAGCGTTTCTAGTGACAGTTTCGTTTCAGACATCTCTTGTTTAATAGACGAAATGTCGCCTGAAATTTTATTCATGAACTCTCTTTGGTTTTCAGATAAAGCAGACATCATATCCATCATCCGGGACATTTGTTTGTTTAATTCACTTAACTCATTTTTGATCAATTCATCATCGTCTTTAAATTTTCTTTTATGCCGAAAAGTTACTTGCTGATCAAGGAGCTTTTCACTAGACACATTAATTTGAGGGTCACTATGCACAGAAACCATGCCACTTCCAGTAGGTGATCGCAGTACGTTCATTGTAGTTGTAACGGATAACACGGAGTGCACGTCCACTCGGTAAGACGGTCGGCGCGCGAAAAGATATCGAAGAATCGATCACATCTTCTTTAGATTGTGTTGTATCAAGACATATTATGTTCCATCAAGACATAGCTTCCGGGCTTAAAACACTGCTTTTACTTTCAGTTTTAAAAAAACTGTCAATTTTTACTGCCTGTCGAATGTCGATTTATTTTTCTGTTCTCTTTTAATTTTTTCTCTTTTCTTGTACTCAGCTCCACTAAGTCGCTTTCGTCCATCACTCATTCTAACAATTTTTGATTGAAAAACTGAAACTACATATTTAACTATTTTTATTTCTCTCGAATTTTCGAAATTTGTATTATGTGTGTGTATAATAATTTTTTTTTAAATTTGTAAACCGAAATAATAAATTAATAAACTAAATTTGCTGCCCCTTAAAATTTGCCGCCCTACGCTCCAGCCTACTCAGCTTGCTGATAAATCCGCCACTGCGCACTGGTTTTGGTGTAGGGAGAGGCTGCTCTAAATCATTATTTTCAACAACATTATTTTCAACAAATTCTTCGTCCTTTATAGCTGCAGTTTCATTTTCTACGGGCAACGTTCTCTGAAATAAATAAATTATTTACTTCATTTTGATTGTTTTCAGATGCCATCAACGGCTGATGCTTGGATGAATATAGATAGAGGGTATAGAAGAAAATTTCCACACTGTCTTGGTTCCATAGACGGCAACTCTGAAATCGCGAAAAAAAAAACAGCTATATCATTCATGTTGGTTGAGTAGGTATTTAACTTTGCTCGTATCGTATTATCTCAATTTTCACAATCAAAGTCTTCATAGGCTTCTTTTACACGGTTTGTTTCTGTTCTTTGGGAAATCAACTCATTGGATATTATTTGAATGGTAGGAGTAAAATTTGAAGAGCCCGATTGGTTGAAATAAACGTGATTTTGAGAAGTGAATGGTTGGGGTGAATTGATTACCAATGGTAAATACTGTGACGTTTGGGCGGTTGATGGCTGGTTTGAACCTACTTTGGCAAAGGTTCAGAATACCAGGTTTCGGAAGATGACGGTGAATTATTTGGCAAAGGTTCGGAATATGATGTTTGGGAAGTTGATGGTCGTATTGAAATTGGTGAGTTTTTGGTAATTAAAAAAAATCAAATTTCAAATTTTATTTATTTTTCACAAAATTTTTACAAACTTTTACATAAAATGTAAATCCCTGGTTAACCCACTAGGAAAACCTGTGCCGGGTCAACCAGTGACCTCCGTCGGCTTTGCATATTTTTAACAATGTAATTTGTATTAAGAGACATCAATTATTACAGTACAATGTTTA